>NC_052955.1:1712083-1854933 GCF_013358895.1 Oreochromis aureus | reverse complement strand
AAGAAAAGTATGTCTTTGTGCCCCCTTTTCCCTGTTCATGCCCTGTCGGCCCCCCTGGCTAAACTTTGCTAGATCCGCCCCTGCACAGTTACCAGCCGTCAGCTACGTAGAAAAGGATCCTGGTGTAGAAAGTAATATTAAATACATTCTAACAACAGCTTATCAAGGTTAAACGTGCTGCTGTTGTTCAGCCGCTGGTTTCCTCTTTCTGGTGCAAAGTGGGCCAAAAACAAAGAAGAGAGACGGACTCGCGACAGAAAAGCCGATCAGCTGATCATTGATCAGTTTCACGACTGAAGTAGCGACAGGAGAGGGAGAGAGAGGCAGTCGCTCCATATATCGGTTGTTAAGCTTAACGTGGGAACGCTTTACAAACATTCAGAGATGAACTTACACACTTGCTTTACTTCTCTCTGGGATAACTTCCTCGGAGATGAAATGCTGGTTTGGTAGCGAGGCTACAAATACACACAGCCGCTCAATCACGTGATGCACACTGCTCCGACGTGCTACGGTTATGAGCCCAGTTACACCGTGTCGCATGTTTTTTGAGGTGCTTTTTTGATATTTAATGGATCGATTACATTTTTTATTTCTCGCCGATATCCGATCCAGTAATTTAGGTCAGTATCGGACCGATACGTAATATCGGATCGGTCCATCTCTAGTTTGTACATGTCACAAGCAGCCCTGAGTTTCCTCAGTCAAATGGACTCATCAAAAAGAGATGGAACTGATTTCTATTTGAACCTGTTACATCTACGCAACACGCCACGAGACAACATTCTTGGCTCACCAGCACAGAGGCTGCTATCAAGGCGAATGCGGTCAACCCTTCCTGTGTGCAAAAAACTGCTAACACCAACAGCGAAAGTGACAACCACTATCAAAACTCAACTCACAAAAAAGCGTAAAATTCAAAAACAGCACTGCGACAAGTCCAGCAAGCTGCTCAGTCCATTAACACCAAACCAGGTGGTGAGATTACAAACACAGAGAGGACATGACAAGATTGGAGTTGTAAGTAAGGTATGTGCTGAACCTCGCTCTTATGTAGTTGAGTTGGGTGGAAAAGAATACAGGCGCAACAGACAACATCTTCTGCCTGTGAGCGATCCTCAACCCGAAAAGCTCGCTACAACACAAAATGAACTGGACACATCTCGACGAGCGGATGAAACTAAACCCAATAAAGCACAAACCAACAAACATGAAACAATTCAAGTTCAACTTGACCCACCACAACTTGGCACAAAACAGTCTGAACAAGAGATCACACCTACAAAATGGTAAATGGACTGTATTTGTATAGCGCTTTACTAGTCCCTAAGGACCCCAAAGTGCTTTACACATCCAGTCATCCACCCATTCACACAAAATGCCAAGTACGCTCTGATGACAACTTGTACCGAACCAGATCTGGTAGAGTGTCTAAACCAAATAGTAAATACGTGGATTAAAAGCACACTGATGCTGTATTTTCTGTTTTGAAATGTGTTGTCTCTCATGTTATGTTGCATATTTGTTGCATTTATGACAATGATTACCGTGAATTTCATTTGACATTTGAACCTTTATTTTTTTGTGTGTAATCCATAACCTGAGAAGTTCTTCCATTACAGTGGTGTTGTTTGATTTGGGTTTGCCTGAGAAGTACAAAACTAAAAGAAAAAACAAAACTGAAAAGGGGGAAGTAGATAACAGTAATGTTATGTTTGTCCATACTGCCTGCCGTTGCTGCTGTTACGGAGGTTTCCAGCAGGTGTCGCTGTGGTTCTCTCTCACCTAATTGTACTTGCTGTTACGAGTGTACAAACGTTCATGTTGGCTGCTAATAAACACCTGGCATACAGTTACAGCGGACTGATTATTATAAGCAACAACAACAACAAACTTTATTTATATAGCACATTTAAAAACCAGTGTACCAAAGTGCTTAACATGCAAGAGGGTGAGATGAAGTAACAGGGAAGGATGAGGGCTATGGCAAGGTACCAAAACGTGCTAGCAGGTTGAATGGCATTAAAACACACGAAGGCAAAAGAATTGCATATAAAAGCATAAAAGAAAGCTAAGCGTAGAGGATAAAACAATCAAAAAATTAAAAATGAATTAAAAGTAATTAAGAATAAGCCGAAGATAAGAATAAGCGTTAAGCTAACTATCAAGCAAGTGTTAAATGGTAGAAAAGGCGAGGCTAAATAAGTGGGTTTTTAACCGCGATTTGAAGGAATGGATGGAATCAGACTCGCGTATAGCGATGGGGAGGTTATTCCATAAATCGGGTGCAGCCAAGGCAAACGCGCGGTCACCTCTAGTCTTCAGCCAAGATCTTGGCAGCACCAAGAGTGACTGGGAAGATGATCTTAATGCTCTAGTAGGGGTGTATGATCTAAGTAGCTCAATGAGGTAGCTAGCGCTATATTGTTAATAATTCGGAAGGTAAGCAGCAAGATTTTGAATTGAATGCGGTACTTAACGGGAAGCCAATGCAGATCAGCAAGGACAGGGTGATAGAGACACGCCGCCCACTACCAGTAAGGAGACCGAGCAGCTGCATTCTGAACAATTTGGAGTCTATGGAGGAGAGAGAGAGTTAAGACCAAGTAAAGTGAGTTGCAATAATCCAACCTAGATGTCACAAAGGCGTGGATAAGCTTTCCAAGGTCCCTATGTGGAACATAATGTCTGGCCTTGCTAATAAGACGCAATTGATGGAAACAAGATTTAACAACAGAAATGGTAAATGGCTTGTTTATCGCTTTACTAGTCCCTAAGGACCCCAAAGCGCTTTACATATCCAGTCATCCACCCAATACACACATTGGTGATGGCAGCTACATTGTAGCCACAGCCACCCTGGGGCGCACTGACAGAGGCGAGGCTGCCGGACACTGGCGCCAAGGCCCTCTGACCACCACCAGTAGGCAACGGGTGAAGTGTCTTGCCCAAGGACACAACTACCGAGACTGTCCAAGCCGGGGCTCGAACCGGCAACCTTCCGATTACAAGGCGAGCTCCCAACTGTTGAGCCACGATCGCCCCAACAGAAGACACTTGTTTATCGAACTTAAAAGAGCTATCCAAAAATACACCCAGGTCACTAACAGTGTCGGTGAGGAAACTATTAAAGGAACCGAGGGCGTCACGGAGTTGGCCACGGGGGACTCTACTGTCAAACATGATAATTTCCGTTTTCCTGTCGTTTAGAATTAGAGAGTTACCTACGAGACAATTTTTGACCTCACGCATGCACTCGCGAAAGCCATACAAAGACATAGAGGGATCATCAGTTAGCTCGAAATACATCTGTATGTCATCGGCATAACAATGATGTGCGATGTTATACTTCTCAAAGATTGCGCCTAAAGCTGGGCAGACACTGTGCGATTTTTTTCAGTCGCACGATTCAGCTCCTGCTCAAACTGTACGATTGACTCGCAGGGGTTAGAAGTTCATAGGTCATGATGCAGGGTCTCACACTATACGGCCCGATGCTCTGATGCGACCCGAGTGCTCACACTGTGCGTCCATAACATGAAGGTTATAACAGAAAATCTGTCGCTCGCTCTCCCTCTCTGTCTCTCACTCACACAGACTCACACCACCACCATCAACTTTGCTAAAGTGCTAATGAAAAACATTGATCAGGCAGCTGTGATTGAGCAGCGGTGTAAATCCAACTCTTTTCACGGTTGTTGTGGTCGTGATAATTTTGTGAGGCCACATCGAAAAGGCTTGGATGAGCTTTCCAAAGTTCTACAAGTGCCTCCATCGCTTGTGTCCAGATCACACGCTGCACCGCCGTGCTGCTCCGTCTTTTTCACCGACGTTTATGTGTTTGCGTGTGCGCAGTGTGAGCGGCTGCGGTGACACCCTCACGACCAAGCGATTGATGATCAGGAGCTGGTCGTGATGTGTTAATCGCTTCTCGTTACCCCATGTATTCTACACGATGCCAAACTCGGGCCGATCACCAAAACGGTCGCACGACTCAAAAATCGGCTCAAAATGGGCCAAAAATCGCACAGTGTAAGCCCAGCATAAGGGGAGCATATACAGTGAGAAGAGCAGGGGGCCAAGGACAGATCCTTGAGGCTCGCCGCAGGAGACAGGTGCAGCAGAGGAGAAATAAGGGCCAAAATTGATCGAGAAGGACCTATTAGAGAGGTATGACTTAAAACAATCTAGGGCGCCACCTCCAATGCCAATTGTGTGTTCAAGCCTCGCTAATAGGATGTTATGATCTACCATATCAAAGGCCGAGGATAGATCTAGTAGAACCGAGACTGAAGAGCGTCTGGAGTCAGCAATCAGAAAGAGATCATTGAGGACTCTGAGCAAGGCCGTTTCAGTACTGTAACAGGGTTTGTAAGCAGACTGAAATTTATCATAGATGGCATTCGTATCCAAATACGGCTGGAGTTGTGAGAGAACGATCCTCTCCAGTATTTTGGACAGGAATGGAAGCTTAGAGATCGGCCTATAGTTCCCAAGATCGGTATGATCAAGGTTCCTTTTTTTTAAGAACGGGCTGGACAACAGCGTGTTTGAAGGCTAAAGGAACAGAGCCTGCAAGTAGAGATATATTCAAACCTACAGTAGGTAACATATATTATTATCTATTATCATAAAATGTATATTTATTCAGTTTTCGTCGGTCTTGTCTGATATTGTGTGCTTAGCATGCAGCTGAAAAAAATTGCTGCTGGTGCCCGTTTCCAAAATAAAAGCCTTTTTAAAGGCTGACACTTTACTCAGACTTGGCGCAAAGAAATATGAATAATATAATAATGAATAATATTCAAGGTTATCAGAAGCTGTTCCTCCTCTTTGGTGACAGTCTGCCATCCTTCACTCCAGGTGTTCCTTTGCCTGGTCCTCCGGGGATACAGGGACCACCTGGATCATTTGGACCAAAAGGAGACCGAGGAGAAGAGGGCCCCTCCACTGTTGGCCCCACAGGCCTGACTGGAAAGCCAGGACTTCAGGGTGCTATCGGAGAGCCCGGAGAACCAGGAATACCAGGTAATGTTTCATTTTAAACATGTGGTGTCCCTCAGGGAAGCATCCCGCACCCTCTGACGTTTGTCTTTAAAGCTTAAAGAGAATAAAGACGAGAAATTAAAAGAGAACATAAACTAAATCGCAGCACTACCAGCAGCTGAAAGTCGGTCTGATTTAATGTGTCTCTTGTGACTGTCAGACTACCTCGAGGGAGGCGCAGGACTGCCAGGACCTAAAGGTTTGAAGGGCTCGATGGGACCTCTTGGAGAAAAAGGCACGAGAGGACAGAAGGGTGAGTGGGAGAGAGCTGGAGTTGTGGGTCATGTAATATAAACGTTTGTGTGGCCCAATGTGGACATGTGTTTCACATCAGGCTTTAATACAAAGAATTTCTACATGGAGGTTGGAATGAGATTTTTGATTTTTGAAGAACCAAAATAAAACTTCAGAAATCTCTTTCAGTACAGCTGAGCCAAACCAAAGACATCAAACTTGTTCTGTTTGAAGACAAACTTTTTGTTCAAACATTTTTATGTTGAGACAAAGCCAACCGGAGTTTTTCATCCAGAGTCATCGCAGCTTCATTACTACTGATACAACAAACACTGGTTAAATAAAATACAGAAATATTTTCCATACTACAGTTTTTTTGTTTATTTTTTAAGAAGTTGGACTTCCTGGTGCGTTTGTCATGATTCATTTAAAAACCGACTGCTTGGTGTTTACTAGGTGAGAAGGGGGAGATGTGTTTCACCTGTCCTGTTATTTCTGCTGAGCCTGGACCCCCAGGTAAAAAAGGAGAGAAAGGTGATATCGGGCTGCCAGGTAAGAACAGCGGTACCACCTGTGTGTGTTAGCCAAGTTAAAAGATAAAATGTTAGTTTTTAGTTGTTTGATATAATCCTAGCTGCCACACAATGAAAACAGCCAACGATGATGTTTTAAACATATTATAATGTCATAAATAACTCACCCTGGATCTTAAGCAGGTAAGTCTTAACTGTCTACCTCTGTGATGTCATTTTGGTTCCAGGCTTGGCTGGTTTTCCTGGATCTAAAGGTTTCAAAGGACTGAAAGGTCCTAGAGGACAACCTGGTCCACAGGTGAGTGAAGCATCACCTCAGCGTCTACTGTTGTATTTCATCATTTATAGACACATATTGATTAATCCCCTCATATGGGCTGAGCCCAAACCTTCTGGGATCTTCAAACTTTGACTGTTGTCAATAGATCCTGTAATTATGAGTAAGTGTGAGTTAGTTTCACACAGTGTTTGACCCTCACTTGTTGTCAGGGTTCACTGGGGTTCCCTGGCTACCGGGGACTCTCAGGACCTCCTGGTGACCCAGGCATCATGACGAGGGTGGGGCAGAAGGGTGAGGAGGGATCACAGGGAGATCCGGGACAACCGGGATACCAGGGAAGTGATGGACCTCCAGGAGTTCAAGGATCAAAAGGTCTTCAGGGAGCAAAAGGAGACGATGTGAGTAGTCACGGTTTTCTTCAGTCTGCCGCAGACTCGAATGTATTTACTCAGTACTGTAAGTAATTGAGGGAGTTTACTTGTATTTTGTGTGGATCAGATGTACAAACTTTACAAATCAACTTTTTTCAAAAAAAATGTAGTACTGTGCAAAAGTCTTGTGTCTCAAGTCTCATTTCTTTAGATTTTGCTTCCAAGGATTCAGACTTGTACATTTTAAAGTTCTCCGGCTTTCTGACGGTCTTTGAATGCTGTTCCACTCATTTTCAGTCCAGTCCTTGTACCTCACCGTTTTTAAAGGAATGGTTTTTCTCTGTAAGCCTCTTAACTCTGGTAAATGAAAATGTCACGAGAACTGGACTGAAAACCAGAGGAACACGTCTGATGGGCATCAGCCCTCATCACCTGTACAGAGCAAGTCTGGAGAGGAGCAACAGTGGACATCTGTCAGGATTTGGTGCTGAATTTCCACCAATCGTGTTGGAGATTTGTCAGAATTGATGAAATTATGAGTGCAGAAAAGTACCATCAGGTTTTGATTCACCACAAAATACCATCCGAGCCATCTTTATGGCCGCAACTTCATTGTTGAGTAGGTCAATGATCCCAAACCACAGCAAGTTGATTCAACAAGACATGGATCGGAAGCCTGAAAAGCTATTCCTGAAGCAACTGCAGAGAGCTGCCTCAGAGAGTTCAGACTGTGCTGAAGAATAAAGGCAGTCATAACAAATATTCACTTTCAAGCTCGTTTCAACTCTACAAACTCAGTTTTTGTCTAAAATATTGGAATTCTATGTATGTTTGCACGTTTCAGTAAATCTCTGCACATGTTACCCATTTTCCTGCAAAAAAAACGAGTGACGCAAGACTTTTGCACAGTACTGTATGCTTTGCTATATATTACGAATATATTACATATCAGTTAACCGATTGAACTGATTGAGACTGTGTCTGACTATGATTCTCTCTTTGTTCCACATTCACAGAGAGAGAGAAAATATCTACAGATGATTCATAAAATCATAAAGTTAGATCCAGAACTACAACACAGAACTCCTTCCTGCACATGCATGAGGGAGACTATCGCCCTCCAACCTCATCTAGTTTTACTTCAAATACTATTTTATAATAATAATAGTATGAAAATCATTTCTGTGTAAAGATGGCAGAACCAATAACATTTGTTGTATTTAGGCTGCTAGCTGGCAAAAAAGGCTCTTTGTGGTGCGAAGGAAGCGCCCATGGTTTGGTACTGATGACACGTCTTAAGTCAGTAAATTTGGATTAGTCGTATGCATCTTTGATCAGCTTATTACAGATGCTAAAAAAGGCACATTTGTTCTAAAATCCAGAGCCTTAACACCTGCTGTTTATATCGTTTGTTGCCTCAAGGCACTTTATATTGTGAGGTAAACACACTCCAACAGAGTGTATTTACTAATTCTGCCACTAGATGGAGCCACAGTTAGTGCCTTGCTGATGGTGTCTGTGAAGGTTCTCAGTCATCCAGCTCATCGTAGTCAAAGGAGTTTGCAAAGAAAAGCATCTGGACTTCTTTAAGTTGGTTGAAGACGTTTCACCTCTCATCCGAGAAGCTTCTTCAGTTCTAGGGTCAAATGGCCGAGAGTCTGGGACTAAATCTGGGACTCTCGGCCATTTGACCTTAGAACTGAAGAAGCTTCTCGGATGAGAGGTGAAACGTCTTCAACCAACTTAAAGAAGTCCAGACACTTTTCTTTGCAAACTCCTTTGACCTTGCTGATGGTGGCTTTTAGGAAGAAACCATCAAGTTTTAACAGTTTCTCAGGTCAGGTGTGATTCAGTGAAGATGGTTTGCTGTTCTCTCCTTCAGGGACCGCTGGGGCAAAAAGGAGACAGGGGCTTGTGTGGGTCCCCTGGTCCCAGGGGACCAACAGGGCAGATGGGACCTTTGGGACCTCTTGGTATTGGCGAGCCAGGGCCTCCAGGAAGTAAAGGCAACATGGGAGACCGTGGAGAGCGAGGACAACCTGGACAAAAAGGTAAATCTGCCCAGGAATAGTCTGGAATTGAGAGGAGAGGGATCAGACACAAAGCTAACAGTCTGTTTCCTGTTTCAGGTGAAAAAGGTGCACAAGGAAATATGATTGTTTCTCCAGGAGATCCAGGTCAGAAAGGACAGAAAGGTGTATTTGGAGTCTCTGGACCGGAAGGTGAGACAAACAAATGTGTCCATTTATGTTTTACTGACAAACCCAAAGAGCTTTAACCAAATCACCACAACTGTTACCTCAAGGTGCTTTGTGTTGGAAGGTAAACACTGTTTTCTTACAGTAATTGAAAGAAAACCCCAACAATCATACGAGCCAATGTATGCCAGCGCTTTGGCAACAGTGGGAAGGAAAAAACAAGAAGTAACAAACTGAGACTAAGACATGTGGGCTTGACACTGGGACTGGGAAAGAAACAGACATGGAGACATGACAGACGAATGAATGAAACACGGAGAAATGAACACGGGAACGTGAAGGCAGAACACAGAGAGAACACACAGACCCGGGTACATGACAGGAAGACTGACAGAATAGCAGAACATGGAGATGAGACGAGGACAGGCTGACACGAAACATGAACAACAAAAAGCATAAATAATGTAGCCTCAGAGAAACTAAGGAAACCGGGCTCAAGGAACGCTAATACAGAACTTTGAACATCCATCCATCCATCCTCATCCGCTTTATCCAAGGTCTCGGCGGGGCAGCAGCCTAAGCAGAGAAGCCCAGAACCTCCTTCATCCGGGGAACACCAAAGGCGTTCCCAACTTACTTAGAACATACGTCAAGAAAAATCTTACAAAGAAGGAAGACAGGATAAAGACATGCTGTGGAAGAGAGCCAGAGATTAATAACAAGTACGATTCAATGCAGAGAGGTCTGTTAACACATAGTGAGTGAAGAAGAAACACCCAGTGCATCATGGGAATCTCTGGCAGCCTACGTCTATTGCAGCATAACTAAGGGAGGATTCAGGGTCACCTGGTCCAGCCCTAACTATATGCTTTAGCAAAAAGGAAAGTTTGAAGCCTAATCTTGAAAGTAGAGATAGTGTCTGTCTCCTGAATCCAAACTGGAAGCTGGTTCCACAGAAGAGGGGCCTGAAAACTGAAGGCTCTGCCTCCCATTCTACTTTTAAACACTCTAGGAACAACAAGTAGGCCTGCAGTGTGAGAGCGAAGTGCTCTAATAGGGTGATATGGTACTACAAGGTCATTAAGATAAGATGGGGCCTGATTATTTAAGACCTTGTATGTGAGGAGCAGGATTTTGAATTCAATTCTGGATTTAACAGGAAGCCAATGAAGGGAAGCCAAAACAGGAGAAATCTGCTCTCTCTTTCTAGTCCCTGTCAGGACTCTTGCTGCAGCATTTTGGATTAGCTGAAGGCTTTTCAGGGAGTTTTTAGGACATCCTGATAATAATGAATTACATGAATTAGATGCTTAAATTTAGTTACAGCGTTTCAGAAAGAGCACATCAGTCAGTGATTCCACCTGCTGGAGATGCACACTCCATGACATCCAGCTCTTTTTATCGCTTCTGTCTCGTTATGTTCACCCCCTGATTCACCTGTGTTCTCTGCTGGTCTCAGGTGCCGTGGGAACTAAAGGACCAAGAGGAGCTTGTGGTTCAAAGGGAGAAAAGGGAGATAAAGGATTTTCAGTCCAGGGACCTCCAGGCTTCCCAGGCGTCAAAGGTCAGTTCAGGAAGAGTTTTTACATGAACTAATCTTGAATTATTATGAATGTTGAGAATGAACCCCCCTTCCTAACCCTAACTCTATGTTTTACAGTTTGGCAAACAAAAAACAAAGACTTTCATGTCATAGCGTTGGAGCCTCTGAGACTTGGAGTTCACAGGGTTAAAAAAGGTCCTTATCATCATTTTAGTTAATAACTTCTATATCATCTCAGGAGTGAAGGGTTTCCCAGGAGCCCCAGGTGTACCAAGTTTTGGCATTAAAGGACGAGCAGGACCATCAGGACCTCCTGGGATGCCGGGACCAAAGGTAACTCAATCAAACAGAAAGTTGTTACCATAAACAAACTGAAAGGGACCAACATCCTCGGCAAACTGTGACAACACAACTGGTGAGAGATAAAGACTACCCAACTCCAAGGCAACAGTGCTAATCGCCACAAGACTGCGTTTTCTGTGTTTCCAGAATACACTTTTTTAACACAGCCCATAAAAGTACCAAAAATGGTTGTTGTTGTCACCAGTCACAACTGTGACCTCAGAAGATTAGTTGTTCTCCAAAGTTTCTGCAGTTGGAGGACAAATGAAAAACATACAGTCAGGGAAAAGATTATCTGAACTGATTTTGTGAGTTTGCCACTAACAAAGAAATGATCCGTCTATAATTCAATGGTAGGTTTATTTGAAAGTTAGAGACAGAACAATAACAAAATATCCAGAAAAATGAATTTCAAAAAAGTTAAAAATTAATTTGCATTTTCATGAAGGAAATATTTGGAAGTATTTGAACCCTCTATAAATCAGTAAGATTTCTGGCTCCTGGGTGTATTTTATACAGGTAACAAGCTGACACTGGGAGCCTCAACTTGTTACCTGTATCAAAGACAGCTGTCCGTAGAAAAAAAAAAGTCCAGAAAGACATAGATGAGTGAGTTTGGTTTGGAAGAACTTAACTGGCCTGCACAAAGTCCTGACCTCAACCTGACAGGACACCTTTGGGATGAATTAGAGCAGAGAATGCGTGCCAGGCCTTCTCGTCCAACATCAGTGTCTGATGACCTCACAAATGCTCTTCTGAAAAAATGTTCAGAAATTCCCATAAACACTCCTGAACTTCGTGGAAAGCCTTGCCAGAATAGTTGCAGCTGTTATAGTTGCAGAGGGTGGGCGGCATCATATGGGTTAAGAATGGGATGCATCATCTATGGGTTAAGAATGGGATGTTACTAATATGCATCTGCATGTGAAGGCAGATGAGTGACTACATTTGGCAGTATAGTGTACCTGTGGCTTCATTAATGATAGAATCTCTTTTTGGTTTTAGTTTTCTGTTTCTATTCAATTCAATTCAATTTTATTTATATAGTGTCCGAATCACAATAACAGCCTCAAGGCGCAGAAGAGGCCTGTAGTTCGTCAAACTGAAGGCTCTGAGAGCCTTTATTGTACAGTAGATACAGAGAAAACCCAACAATCATATGACCCCTATGAGCAAGCACTTTGAGCGACAGTGGGAAGGTCATTAAGAAAACTCCCTTTAACAGGAAGAAACCTCCGATTTAACAGGAAGCAGAACCAGGCTCAGGAGCAGGCAGGGGCCATCTGCTGTGATTGGTTGGGGTGATGAGAAGGAAAACAGGATATAAAGACATGCTGTGGAAGAGAGACAGAGATTAATAACAGATATGATTCGATGCTTTATATTGTACAGTAGATACAGAAAACCCAAGAATCATATGACCCCTATGAGCAAGCACTTTGGCGACAGTGGGAGGTCTATTAACACTTGTTGATTCAATGAGTGAGAAAGGTGACTGGAAAGGAAAACTCAATGCATCATGGGAATCCCCGGCAGCTCACGTCTATTGCAGCATAACTAAGGGAGGATTCAGGGTCACCTGGTCCAGCCCTAACTATATGCTTTAGCAAAAGGAAAGTTTGAAGCCTAATCTTGAAAGTAGAGATAGTGTCTGTCTCCTGAATCCAAACTGGAAGCTGGTTCCACAGAAGAGGGGCCTGAAAACTGAAGGCTCTGCCTCCCATTCTACTTTTAAATACTCTAGGAACAACAAGTAGGCCTGCAGTGTGAGAGCGAAGTGCTCTAATAGGGTGATATGGTACTACAAGGTCATTAAGATAAGATGGGGCCTGATTATTTAAGACCTTGTATGTGAGGAGCAGGATTTTGAATTCTGGATTTAACAGGAAGCCAATGAAGGAAGCCAAAACAGGAGAAATCTGTTTCTCTTTCTAGTCCCTGTCAGGACTCTTGCTGCAGCATTTTGGATCAGCTGAAGGCTTTTCAGGAGTTTTAGGACATCCTGATAATAAAGAATTACAGTAGTCCAGCCTGGAAGTAATAAATGCATGAACTAGTTTTTCAGCATCACTCTGAGACAGGATATTTCTAATTTTAGAGATGTTGCGCAAATGGAAGAAAGCAGTCTTACATATTTGTTTAATATGTGCATTGAAGGACATGTCCTGGTCAAAATGACTCAAGGTTCCTCACAGCATTACTGGAGGCCAAGGTAATGCCATCCAGAGTAAGAATCTGCTTAGATACCATATTTCTAAGATTTTCAGGGCCGAGTACAATACAACTGAGTACCTCAGTTTGGTCTGAATTAAGAGGCATCATCTGCCCATTAATCTGCCCAGGCATCATTAAATGTTCTATTTTCTTCAGATATTTTTCTTTTCTTACATTTCTCCCCATGGCCTACCTGGGGTTGAAAGTCTCGATAAATGCACGGCGTTTCGGCGGGTATACCGGCTTTCGGGAGTGTGACTCTTATTTAGATAATAAAATATCATTTTATTTTTATATTTCAAGATCATGATATTCCAATTTAGAACTACAAGTTAAAAAAGAACTAACACCAATAAAATACCGTTCAGCTAAATACTTTTACAATTTTTTTCCCAAACCACGGAGCCGCAGTATAAAGACTAAAGAGCCGCATGCGGCTCCGGAGCTGCAGGTTGCTGAAACCTTGATTGAAAACTGATGCTACCGTTTAGTCATGTTTAGTGGAGAATCTTTGACCTGAACAAAGACCAGTGATTTGAATAAGCAACAGTACTGTTGAAAGCATTTGTGTCATCGCTTCAGGCAGCTGGTTTTCTGACATTTGTAATAAACTATTATCTGTCACATGTTGGTTTGTCTGACGTTCAGACTCACCTCAGTCAGCTCACACTTATTAAGAGCTGATTAAATAACTTCTTTATAAGGTGAATATATCAGAAGAAGATCAGAAGATTATATGAATCATTGTTTGCCAACTGGTTATAAATTTCATTTACTGGTTTCCTGTTCTGCTGCTCTCTGTGGTCTCAGGGGGAAAGGGGTTTTGGTTTTCCAGGCCCAAAGGGTCAGTCAGGACTTCAGGGAGAAGATGGCTCTGTAGGACCTCCAGGTGACCCTGGACCTCAAGGAATAAATGGAGAGCCAGGACCACTGGGACGAGCTGGTCTGCCAGGATCCAAAGGTAGTTAACCCATAAACTGATGATCCAGCTCTGCTGATTCAAGGGCGAACTGTTTAGCAACAAATTATGTTTCACAATAAGATCGAGAGGAACTTTGTGTAGGTGATTCTCTATGGTTCTCTAAGAAAGGGAGAAAATACGTAAATGAATGTCCAGAGCCAGTTATTATGTTGTAGGGTAACCTACCCAAAAAAGTCTTTGACAGAAATGCATTCAAGTCATTTACACTTAAACTGAGGTGAAGTATTTCTCAGGTCACAGAGGTTTGTGTGGTGTAGCTGGTCCCATTGGTATTATTGGAATCTGTGTACCTGGACCTCCTGGACCTGATGGAGAGCCAGGACCGACGGGCTTCACTGGATTTCCAGGTATCACATCCGACAACTAGTCTGGGTAGAGTTGATGTCACCAAACAGAAACAGATCTGCTCTGATACTGTCCTCTCCTTCAGGGTGCCGAGGCCCAAAAGGTTTGAAGGGAGACGCTGGGCGGCCTGGCACAGGAGTATTGGGGATTCAGGGGCCATCTGGGTCCAAAGGGAATGTTGGAAAACCAGGACCTATAGGAACGATGGGACCACAAGGCCAGAGAGGTAGTGATGGGGAGCCAGGAAGCCCAGGTGAGGAGGCATAACCAGTGTTGCTCGGTTATATCTGTGATATGAGTATTTCTGTGCATGGTGCATGTTTCAAGTTTAGTTTAGTGTCTTTTGTCAGTGAAAAGTTTGATGGGGAAAAATAGTTTAAAGATGGACTAAAACTACATTTTTGATCTCAACCTATACCAGAGTGCTGGTGACCCACTGAAGGGTAGGGTTAGATTCAGAAAGCAGACAATGTTCCCTTTAGAAGGAATTGTTTTAGCCTCACAGTTCAATTTTCATAGCATTTTTATTTGAGTATAACAATAATAATAATAATAATAATAATAATAATAATAATAATAATGATGATACTAATAATAATAATAAAAAAATTTATTTATAAAGCGCCTTTCAAGACACCCAAGGACACTGTACAATAGATAAAAACACATAATAGATCAATGACACAATAAAGAACAATAATACAAAAGAACAAGATAAAATTAACAAACAGTGGGTTCATTTTGATTCGATTTGAACAGATGGTTTTGAGTTGAGATTTAGGGTAGAACCAATGTTTCTTATATCTGGGGGTAGAGAGCTCCACAGCCTGGGAGCAGAGCAGCTGAAAGCTCTGCTTCCCATGGTGCTGAGGTGGAAGGAAGGTACAGCAAGCTGGATAGAAGAAGAAGATCGAAGTGAACGGGCAGAAAAGGTAGTGCTTAACAGGTCAGAAAGGTGCGAGGTTACGAATGGCCTTCGCAGGGAGCCAGTGAAGTTCCTGAAGAACAGGGTGATGTGCTGGTAGGAGGGGTTCTGGTAATAATGCTTGCAGCAGAGTTCTGAACCAGTTGAAGCTTTTGGAGGGATTTATGGGGGAGACCATGCAAGAGAGAATTGCAGTAGTCAGTACGGGAGGTAACGAGACTGTGGACAAGAATCGACATAGACTGGGTGGAAAGAGAATGACGCAATCTGTTTATGTTACGTAGATGGAAGTAGGCAGAACGGGTGAGATTATTGATGTGAGATTTATAGGAAAGTGAACTGCCGAGGATGACACCGAGGCTCTTACCTGAGGAGAAGAGAAAACTGTGGAGTTATCGATAGTGAGTGAGAAATGGTTCGCTTTCAAAAGGCTGGATTTGGTGCCAATAAGGAGGATTTCAGTTTTATCCTCATTGAGCTTTAGAAAATTCGAGCTAAACCAGGACTTTAATTCAGATAGACATTCTGTGAGGGAAGAAGGAGGGAGGGAGAAGTCAGGCCTGCAAGAGAGGTATAACTGGGTGTCATCAACAAAACAGTGAAAGTGAAAATCAAATTTGCGGAAAATGGTACCAAGAGGGAGGATGTATATTATGAAGAGAAGAGGGCCTAAGACTGAGCCTTGGGGTACACCAGAAGTGACGGGAAATAGACGAGAGCGGAATGATTTCAGTTAAATAAACTGGGAGCGGTCGAGGAGATATGATTGAAACCAGGC
This sequence comes from Oreochromis aureus, assembly GCF_013358895.1. Classification (NCBI taxonomy): domain Eukaryota; kingdom Metazoa; phylum Chordata; class Actinopteri; order Cichliformes; family Cichlidae; genus Oreochromis; species Oreochromis aureus. The sequence continues at coordinate 1,839,142 of NC_052955.1, read as the reverse complement.
TAGGGGTGTGTCAGAGATGCAGACAGAGGAAAGTCTGCTTAGAAGGACGGAGTGAGAGATGGTGTCGAAGGCTGAGCTCAGATCCAAAAGTACAAGAATGTTGAGAAGACCAGAGTCAGCTCCGATTAGAAGATCATTAGTGACTTTAAGTAAAGCAGTTTCTGTACTGTGACATGAACGAAAACCAGATTGAAATCTCTCGTAGATGTTATTATTAACCAGGTGTACATGAAGTTGAACTGCAACTACTTTTTCAAGTATTTTAGAGATGAAGGGTAGATTAGAAATCGGATGGAGGCTGTTATGTATGTCCCATAGGTAAAAAAACTCTAACTCTAACCCTAATCCATGAACCTTGTGCATCTTTAAGACTGGTAGTAAAGTTTTTGATTGCTAATAAAAATGAAACAATAGTGTAAAGATGTATGTATGGGCAAATGAAATAATTCGTGTTTAATGTTATATTGAATAGCAATATCAACATATATTTGTTTTTTAGGAATCAGAGGAGACATGGGTCCTCCAGGACCACCTGGGATTCCAGGAGATGACGGGAAACCAGGAGAGCCTGGACGACCAGGACCAAAAGGTTTCATTTAGCCACCAGCGAGTCAGTTATTTTCACCAAAAGTCTGTCTGTCTGTCTGTCTGACCCTTCTCTGTTACTCTGCCTCTCAGGTCAGATGGGTGCAAATGGGTTCTGTGGCTCTCAGGGTGCTCCGGGACCTCGAGGGGACCAAGGAGAAACTGGACCAAAAGGACTTCAGACAAACATTGAGATATTTGGAGAGCCTGGAGAGAAAGGTTTAGCAGGTAATCTGTTCTATTCTATTGAGTATCACTCTTTAGTGTTGAAGCTTGTATTTATCGTGTTACATTCTCTCTCAGAGTGGTTAGCTGAGTTTACAACACTAACCTGTAAACACTAGCCTGCCGGTGCTGCTAAAGCTCACTGATTAACACAATTTACTGTATATGATTTCTTTAATTTGTTAGACAAAGTGGATTATGTGCCTTCATTACAGTGACCTGTCTTCTTCCTTTCTTACTGTCAGGGCTCAGAGGCCTCACTGGCGATAAAGGAGACAAGGGCTTCTCCGGGCCACGAGGCCAAGATGGAACCAAGGGTCGAACTGGAAACTGTGGGCCTCAAGGTGAACTGTCATGTTAGGAAGTTTGTGAGAGTTGTAAACAAAGTGTAGTCTCTCTGTAATTTCTTTGTATCTGAAAGAGATAGGGGTTAGGTTAGGGTTAACCCCGACCCTAACAAGGGGATGTCAAGTTGACCAAAATGAGCATCCCAGCCAATCATCACCAGCTTTCAACACTGACTGCTGGCACCTAGACCACTAAGCCTAAATCTTCTCTTCCAACACTGTGTGAGAGCCATGTTAAGGATATGCACCTCACTTTGTGTTCTAAAAATGGTGTACCAGGGGTTTTCTCCATAATTTGCTGTTTTTTCTGGTGACACTGATTGCTGTCATGTTGTCACTTCTTGTCATGCAGTCTTGAAATGTGAAGCCCTGTTAGACACCAAAATTCAGACAGAAAAATTCTTATGATTCTACATGACTATCAACAACAACTGTATGTGTTTATCAGGACTTCCTGGTGACCCTGGTAGAGATGGAAGGAAAGGTCCTCCTGGTAGCTGTGGACCCCGTGGTGACAAAGGAAAACTAGGGGCACCAGGTAATGTCCCCCTGCCTGAGTGAAGAAACATAAAACATCTAAAATGCTTTTCTGTTGCAATGTTTCTCAGTATTAATTCTGGAAGGAGAGGAAAAAAATTTAAAGGCTCTCATGGTGTTTTCTCTCCAGGTTTGAAGGGTCAGAAAGGTTGTGCTGGACTTTGTGGTCCTCCTGGTGCAGTTGGAAGTCAAGGATACAATGGACCTAAAGGTTGTAAAGGAGAACCTAGTCCACCTGGACCAGGATCTAAAGGATATCCAGGAGATAAGGTGCATATAATTTGAAGTTCATATTATATTGGTTATAGTATAAAATATTTTCTTCATAAAGCCGTTTAAGATAAGCTTTATTAGTCCCACGCGTGGGAAATTTGTTATTTGTTTATGATGGCAGTTCTTCTTACCCCAGGTAAGTGCAGGGTTCGCTGCAGTGGGCATCCGTCTTCAACTGGAAAGATCAAAGACATCTTCTGACACGTTTTTCACACAGTGCATTTCTTCCTTAAGTTGGTCGCGCCACTGCTTCATTAGTCTCCCTACGGGTTTTCATCCTTGAGGACTGAGGTGTAAGGAGATTTTCATCACTCAGTGCTTTTTCCATGTGTCCATAGCCTCAAAGCTACAATTCTTGCACCTTATCTGCAGTTGGTGCAACTCATTCTGACGTTTTTATTCATATTGTGACCCCATACAGTAAGGCCTAGGATAACATGCCCATTTCCATTGAATGGAGAGTCTGTTTATTGTTGCTGGCCAGCACTCAGATCCATAGAGGGCTAACGGGCACATGATGCTCTTGTAAATGTTTGGCTTGAGGTGAATGGGCATCTTTTGGTTAGAGAGGATGGCACTCTGCGTTCACCTGCGTTCATGCATCCAGGACAAAATTGCCACCACTGGAAGTGATTGGTCTAGATATTTGAACTCTGTTTCTTTCTTTAGGGCTAGTCCTTCAAGTCAGTCTTTGCTGTGTCCATACAGAGGATGAAGAGCATTAGTGAAAGGGTGGGCATTGTACAGCACTGGTGACATTTTGGTGGAACAGTCAACTCACCGGACATAGGCTGTGTTCCCAAAGAGTATTGGAGATGACGTCATGCAAGATCCAGTCAAAGGCTTGATCCAATTCAAGAAACCCCACATGGACAGGGTGGCTGTAGCTCAGGTGGTAGAGGGATCATCAATAGCCCTATGAAATGAAATAAATCTCGAGACTAGTTGTGCAGATCTGCAGCTGCAAGTTGTTTGGTGCCTGTTGGGGCTACAACCAAACCAAGTGGTGGTGACTCAAGGTGTAGGGAGCCATCAAGCTGAAAGAGGTTGATGAGCTTGGTCAGGTTGTTGGACTCCAGTGGCAGCTGGCAGATACCAGCAGGCCAAGCAGAGGGTGGTTCTGGTGGTAGCTGAATAAAAAATTCTGTTATGGGAGGAGTTCAGGGAGGCCATGGGAAAAGCTTATAGGTCAATTCTGAAGCAAGTCTGACAAATCATCAGGTCATTTAAGGAGGAGGATGTGGTGCTCTACTCACTGTATAGTGCAAGTGGGATGCTGAACTTAGGATATAGTTGGGTGGTCAGACATGTCTTCTGACCACCCTGAGGAAAGCACAGTCCGGGCACGAGGCCTGTATTGGTGGTCTCTGCCCCGTTACGTGGAGATCTGTCTCAGTGCCTCTGGAGAGGTAGACTGGGGTTGTAGTTAGAAGGGGGATGGGCGGTTTTGCCTTTTGCCATTTGACTGCGTCCCTCCGAGTGTCCTGTGGGGGGGGCGGGGCTTCAGGATTGTAGGGTGTCTGGCCCATTGCTACGAGCCGTTCGGTCTCTGTACAACCATTGCTGGTGGGTGTTGGACCATGCCAGGGCGGCCCCTTGAGTCTGATTATGGTCATAGTTTTAGAGACCCAACCCATAATTACACGTTAATTATATAACTCAAAAACAAATCTGGGGCATTACTCCAAAGCCAGCTGAGAGTGGTAATGCATGGTTTTCATAAATTACCTTTCATGTGTTATGCTTTTCATCGTTAATGTCAAAGTTTTTAATATCCTGTTTTTTGTCATTAAGGTATTCCAACATGTACAAATTAGCCTGCATGTTAAGCACATAAGCCAGGTCATTAAACTCTTGAATCTTGAAGACTAACATAAAAAATAAACTTTGGTTTGGTTTGTGTTTCACCTCAGTCTAGAATCACATGGCCTAGAAACTTGCAAACAAAGCAAAGTAAAATCATGGCGTGAATAAAACTGTACACACACAGAAGCAACAATGAGTGGCTGAAATACAATCAATTATTTGGTTTTCAAATGTAAAAGTGTTTTCACATCCAGTATTTTATAGAACTGATAGGATGATTCTCTTTAGGAAAAATCATACTTGATGTAAAATTTTAAGTTGCAAAAAACAAATGGTAAGCGGTTTAAAAACCACTCTACAAAGCTGACATATTTATGTATTTATCATTGGGACAATATTTGTCAGAGTGAATCATCTCCTGCTCTGTCCTTTCAGGGAAGTCCAGGATTTCCAGGACCTCCAGGTAGTAAGGGACCACCAGGAAACAATGGATTGTTCGGTCCCCCAGGAGTCAGTGGCCCCTGTGGCCCTAAAGGACCCACTGGACTACCTGGTTGCGAAGGTGTGATTCATGGATGGAGACATACAGATAGAAAAGATCACATAAATTGTTGATTGACTTTTTTAATGAAGTGTTCTAAAAGACACACACACACACACACACACACACACACACACACACACATACATACATAAATTACTAAAAGCTACATCAAACCCTGACTGTTTGTTTCAGGACCTCCTGGGTCTACTGGTGAAAAAGGTTGTGATGGTCCTAAAGGAAAACCTGGAGTTCCAGGTCCCTCTGGGCTCAAAGGTACATCAGCAGTGTTCCAATATACACTTCGCTGCCTGTTTTTATTGCCTTAAGCCCTAAGAACAGACCACTGTGCATGAATTATGTCTCCATATTTAGGTAACACTGGGCCACCTGGAGTTCCTGGCCCATCTGGTCCAAGAGGAAACCAGGGACAGGATGGGATACCTGGACCTCCTGGAGAGAAAGGAGCAATGGGAGGTAGGGGAAATTTTACCCTGCCACCTCCACACAGGCGGCAGACCCAAATGCACAGCAGGTTATTCAAGAAAACAGCGCTTTTATTGAAGCAAAGCAATGCAAGACATGAACCATGAACAGAAAGCAACACAAAGAAAATAAACATGGAAGAAGACTGATATCCAATGGGAACACAAGAGGACAAAGACAGAGAGACAAAAGAGAGAGCAGCAAAACCCAGAGAGAACCAAATACACAGGAATAAATAGAAACTGAAGCTAAAGACCAAGACTACAAAACTAACCCTAGACTGAACCATAAACCCTCAAAACAGCCTCCAACATTAAATGCAGACCAGACAGGAACCAGAACTAAAATGCTTAGATAGACTGAAACTCCACATATTAGAAGATGAACCAAAACACAGGAAAGCAAAACACACTCATTACTAGAAAACCCATTAAAAAAAACAAGCAAACAAAAATAGAAATCAGAGACTTGGTAATAGCATAAGAATTATATTTCAGTATTACAATAATGAGACTAATATGAGATTAAAATCAGTAATAAAAAGTTCATCAGTAATTAGTGACTAGAATTCAGATAGCACAAAAAAGATTAGTGGAATGACTGGGATCACTGGGATAAAACTGAGAGTGAACAGAAAACCTTTAACAAGACCCCCAAAACTCAGAGACCGAAATCCAAGGACCAAAATCTAGAGACCAAACCTCAGAGACAGTAAACAGTCACTACCTTTAATTCTCACAGAATCAAAATGATCAGTTTCGACGTTACTTCCTAACCTCTGTTTCTTTTCCCAGTATCTAAGCCTGGACCTCCGGGACGAGATGGAGAGAAAGGTCCACCTGGTGAGTCCTGTCATCACATCCTGTGTTTAGTGTTCAGTCAGAGCTAAAGAAGAAGAAAAACACGGTGCTGTCTCCTCTCGTCTCCTCAGGGTGTACCGGGGAGAAGGGTCCTCCCGGTTCCCTTGGACCTCCTGGACCATATGGTCCATCAGGAAATCCAGGCTGCCCCGGACCTCCTGGACCACCTGGCCCTCCCGGTCTTCCTGGGACGGAAGGAGTCTGCTTTTCAGGAGGCAAGGGTGGAATAGGACCGGCTGGATGTCGAGGATCAAAAGGTGATGAGACACACTAGAAGGCTCGTCCGTGAAATGATTTAGAGGTTACTGTGGGGGATTTAGCTTTTTTTTCTGTGTGCGCTTGAGATTTGCATTTTCTTCAAGTGCGACTAATTAGATGCAGCTATAGTTTCCCACAGTGTGGAGAGACAACCATACTCAGAATTGTTGGATTTGCAGAGGACTTTCAGGGTGTCTGGACTTCCCAGATGACTAAACTTGATGTAAACAAAGTACGTAAACAACATCTTCTGTCCTTTTGTAGGTCCACCTGGCTGTAAGGGCCCTCCTGGTCCTCCAGGTCCTGGTTTCAAAGGGGATAAGGGATGTAAAGGAACACCAGGTATTGCAGGAAAACCTGGTTCCAATGGAGACAGTGGTCCAAAAGGCCAGCCGGTCAGTACACAGAAACTTTACAGGAAGGAGTTCGTTCAGAATCTGTTTGTTAGCAGTCTAGTGTTCAAATTTGTGTGATGCTAGATACCAACAAGAGCTCGAGCTGGTTTAATTTGGGCCAAAATCAGGTGACACAAACTGTGAGAATCAGTAAAAACATTCGCCACAAACACGAGTACCTGGGTTCACTCAGCATTTAATCTTGACATTCGTTTTTAGCAAGATCCAAAATGACCTTAGAAAATTCAAGAAACCATATCAAGTAATATATGAAAGTGCACAGGGAGAGCTGTACAACACAGTTTTAATTTTTTTCAATATAACGTCCTACGGGATCACCATGATGTCGTAAAGTTTCACAAAATCACATGCTGCATGAACTGTTACTCAGCTGTTACAGAAATAATTGCAGCTAATAAATAGTATAATCAATATAAACTATAGTAATGGTGAAATGTTGGGCTACTTATTACTACCCGTGGCTGCAGACGTGCACTGCAGCCATCATAGCTGTCCATGCTAACGCCTGTTATAAATGAGGAAGGTGTTCAGTGGGACAGATGACATCCTTCACAGTAAGTTAGTTAGCTAACATACCACATGCTACCCCCGCTGTGGCTGTTAACATTCTCTGCCATCCCCTGTTTTTCCCTTGTTTTTTGAATAGTTTATTACTCCAGATTTACATTTAATCAACAAATGAGTAGCTAGGGACACGCCCATGACACGTCAGTTTGGCTAAATGGAATCACAGTTTGAAGTGTTATTATGTTTAGCCACAAACCCCACCCTGACAGCTCACTGAGCCTGACTGACTGTTACCAAGCAGAGACTGCCCCCATGTGGAGCTTTCTAGCACTGCACCACAAAGAATGTACTCCAGGCCTCGAGGGCCGGTGTCCTGCAGGCTTTAGATGTGTCCTTGATCCAACACAGCTGATTCAAATGGCTAAATGACCTCCTCAACATGTCATGAAGTCCTCCAGAGGTCTGGTAATGAACTAATCATGTGACTCAGGTGTGTTGACCCAGGGTTATATCTAAAACCTGCAGGACACCGGCCCTCGAGGCCTGGAGTTGGAGACCCCTGGTTTAACAGAATAAGGAGGGTTAATATGAGTGTTAAATTTTGTGATTTTACAGGGTGCATGTGGCCCACCAGGCTTACAAGGACCCACAGGCAGGAAGGGAGATATAGGTGTCAGAGGACCTGTTGGTAAGGACTGAAATAATAATCACTCCATTCTTGCTGTTTGCAGGTTAGCTTCACAATGCTGTTTAATTTCTTGTCTGTCCTCAGGGTGTGCATATATCTATGGAATTATATTTATGTCATAACAAATGTGCAAGCAAAAAAAATAATCTTAGAAAATAATTTCATTTCATGAGTGCAATTAAATTCCTCACAAGTAAATGCTAAACACGTAGAACTCAGCAGACGTGCGCACAAAGAAGCCATAATTTATCTCAAAACTTCTTTTGAGATAAATGATTTGCTCTGATTATTTTTAGCTCGTGCATTTATAAGGACATAAATATAATTCCACATATATCCCAGAATGAATGTGACATTAACCACAGCTCTAGGTTTTACAGCTGCCATTTCTCCACATTAAAGTAACCATTTAGATTTTAGAATGTTGGAGATTTTTCATTTTTGGATATTTAGCCTTCCATCTGCTTTCAGTCAGTGTCCACAATTATCATCTGGGCAAGAACAGCTTGGCAGCATAAGATAAGATAAGATAAGATAACCTTTATTAGTCCCACACGCGGGAAATTTGTTGTGTCACAGCAGAAAGTGGACAGTGCAAAGTTACAGCAGCAAAAATTAAGAAAACACTGGAATAGGATACGATAATAAGAATAAGATGCTGTACACAATAGAATAGAATAAAATACTATATACAACAGAATAAAATGCAATGTTGTCAGAAAAAGAGAATTGCACATAGTGTGGATATGAGATACTCATGACAATGTGACGTCTTCACTTTAACAAAGTTTTTCTGCTTTTTCTTATTATTATTTATTTTATTTACATGTTCAAAATAAACTCTATTCTTTTGTAATGTATGCTATGTCTTCTAATGATGCTGCCTAAGGGAAGTATTTATAATGTAAACAGAATTGGTCCTAGCACTGAACCCTGTGGAACTCCATAATTAACCTCAGCGTGTGAACAGCATTCTCCATTTACATGCACAAACTGGAGTCTGTTAGATAGATATGATACAAACCACTTTCTATAGAAAGAACAGAAAGTTGAAGTTCCTTCTGTAGGAAGTGGGTTGTTTAAATTCACACAACACCATGAGGTGTTTTGTCTCCACTCATGTACGCTCTCTACACAACAAACTGCTTCTGTCACTTTACATCCGTTAAATTGTTAGTTTGCTGATGGTACCACTGTGGTAGGTCTTATCTCTGACAGCAAAAAATCTGCAGACCAGAATGAGGAAGGAGAGTTGGTGCATGGACACCAATCTGGGACTGATACTATTCGGCTCTTAAATATGTGCTGAACATCTTGTTAATTCAGTTTATGCTTCTAGAATCTGAAAGTTAAATGCACTTTAACCTCCGCGTATGTATCATGCATTTGCAAAATGAATTGAACCTCCTGCACTGCTGACTGTTCCCCTCTGGACTCAACCTCATTGCACTGAAAAGTACTTAAAAGATCACTGCTCTACTTTTATAGGCTCATCAGTTACATCCACCTGTATTTGGTATCATGTTTGCTGTGTGTGGATGTGTCTTGTGGTATAACCACACTGAGAATAATTCAACTATCAACTGTATTGCTGAAATACTTAGGTCAGGTTCTTTGTGTCATTTTCATTAAAAAGTAGTACTGTTGACCTGATTTAGACTTTTGCTGGAGATCTACTTTGTAAGTGAGGATGAAACCTTTAATCCTTACATCGTAACCTTCCACATAACCTGATGTGCACATCCCGAGAAAACTACACATTGAGTCAGTGCAGCCTGCAATGACTGAATGGTTTGGAAGGTTACGGCACTGGGTTTAAAGGGGTTTCCAGTTATCTCATAACTTCAGTCCATCAGAGATTTCCCACAGACTTTATTTGTATTTACGGCACATCCTGAGATATGTCCACATGCAACCAAAGTCTGCTTTGGTTAAATGGTCAACAGAAACTGTAATGGGAAGAGAAAGCGGACCTTATTGTACCAAAAACTCTGTCCCTTATCTATATGTGTGCTAATGCTCTCTTATTTACTCATGTTATTAAATGATATCATATTGATATCTGAAGGTGAAGCGATTTATAGAGCTGCTCTTTGTTTGTGCTTGAGGGATGAATGGGAACAAAGGCCCACCGGGTGGATGTGGCTTACCAGGACCTCAGGGCTGTCCTGGACAAAAAGGTACCTGTCATGGTCCTGGGTCGGTGACCCAGTGTTATTGGTTTGTATTATGACTGTTGTTTTGGGTTTCCTAGGGTTTAGTGGTGTTCCCTCTGTCTGGTGTCTTCCCTGCTTGTGCATCCCCTTAGTGTAGTAGGTCTCTATGTTTAGTCTGTGTCTCTGAGTCTGTGTCATTACGTGCATGTGTTTCCTGTTTTACTTTGAAGGTCTCTGTCTTATGTCAGTGCGTTCTGTTTACGTTTCCCCTGCCCCGTCAGCTGTTATGTTTCCCAGGTGTGTTTCCCTCCTGTTTCCCATCCCCTGATTACTGGTGTGTATTTATAGTGTGTGTTCACCCGTCCTCGTTGCTGGTTCGTCTGTGTTGTTCACCTTGCTCTTCCTGCGTCTCTCCGTCCGCCTCTCGGTGTATTTCCCTGTACCTCCCTGCATCTTCGTTCAGGTTTGTTTTGTTAGTTCTGCCCAGTTTAGGTTCCAGTTTCATGTTCCCCCGCCATCGCTGTTTGTTTCCACTCCTGTCAATAAATACTCACCTGCACCAGAGCTGCCGCATTTTGGGTCCTTTTCTACAAACTCCACACGTCTGCCACACCGGACGTGACAGTAACATAGCGCAAACACACACCTGCATGCTGACATATGTATTGTATGTAATACTGAATGTTACCTCTTGCAGGAACAAAGGGGCTAAATGTAACCAGACAGTTGCTGTTGTTTCCCGGAGACAAAGGCTCACCTGGAGAGCCAGGGCCCTGTGGGGAAAAAGGATTTCCAGGGTCCCCTGGAAATCGTGGACCTCAAGGTGAGTGTGAACAAAGTTGCAGGAGATCTCGCTGCAACTTCTGGTGTCTGCAGTAAACCCGGCCTGGTCAGTCACACTAGCTTAATTAGAAACAAAGGAATAAAACTGGGGGAACAAAGTAAACTTGTGGGGTTGTTCCATGATCCTGGAGAGTCCTGAGAGATCCAAAGGACACAAAGCTTCAGGTACAAGCAGTGGAAGTGTGAACTGAAGCAATGTTGTGTTTGTGGCTGTAGGCTTGAAGGGTCACTGTGGGAACACGGGTAAAAAAGGACAAATTGGAGGCCCTGGGATAAAAGGACAAAAGGGAGATGGAGGAGTGCCGGGAACAAGAGGTAAGAAATCTCCAACATTAAAACTGAAACACAAATTTGATGCTAGAAATACTCAAAATGCTGTAGAGTGAAGGTGAGTGTAAAGATTTTTGGCATAAGACAAAAACTTTCAGCAATAATTCAACTGGAAAGACTCTGAATCCACATGTTTTCTACACTGAATGGACATTTAATGTTATTGCTCTCACTGTGGTATTGCATCACCCTCTATCCTGTTACCAGCTGTGTTTTGTGTAACTCAGTTAATTGTAAACTTTCACATAGTTCTTAATTCTGTATCTTTTACAAATTGCAAATATAAGAATTGTACTTTTAAAGTCCAGTAAATCGTTCATTTATACTTCACCTTGGTGGATGTATTAGATCGTTAACATGACCCCACTCTACCCTTCTACAACGTTTTATCAGAATTCAGAATTAGCCACAACCACGAAGTCTGTGCTAGCCAAAACAGCTTAGCTACCATTAGCTTTCCCAGCAGATGTTCCCGAACAGTTGAAAAATCAGCCGGCTGAGTTAATGTGAGGAGGACAGCCTTGACGAGAAGTTAAGTGGGGAAAATCTACACCTGGGCCACCAACCTTCATGTTTCAAATAGATTTTCCTCACACAGTCACCTGCTGAGGAAAATACTCTGGCCAGAGCAGGCGAGATTGAAAGAAACTTGAAACTGCCGGTACAGGACGTACATAGATGTGGTATGACTGTACATCACATCAGCAGTAACGACACAATCAGAGGTCTCTACTGTTAATTAATGTTCTGTCTTGTTGTTGTCGTTTATAGAAGGTGAGCGGATGAAAAACAAACCCAAAACAAATAAACATAGTGACGTAATTGCGCGTTTCTCTCACCTCTGTCTACCCGAAGGATCTAAACAGTCATCCAGACCAAGTCTAGAATTTGTGTTAGACTTCAAACGTTTCCACTTTGAGTAATCAAAGATCTGTCTGTAAGGAGTCTTTACTCGTATGTGCCCAGAGAGACAGTGACATCCCAGAACAGTAATTTAAGGTTTGGTGGCTTTACCGTCACATAAAAGGGACTAACATCTCTGACCATGTATATACACTAAATGCTGCAGATCACTGCTGTGGTGGATCTGAGACTGCTCACCCAGACCTGACTCTGTGTTTTAGGTTGTCCAGGTCCACAAGGTCCAGTTGGCTTTAAAGGTTCTCGGGGTACACCGGGTACTATGTCAGCATCACCTGAAAAGATCAGCTTCTTGTTCACCAGACACAGCCAGACAACCGACATCCCAAAATGTCCTCAAGAAACAAAACTCATATACGAGGGTTACTCCCTGCTGTTCATCAACGGCAACAGTCGAGCTCACGGACAAGACCTGGGTAATTCAAGACCCTGCTTACACTTTCTATTAAGGATTCATAGAAACATTTGAGAAGTCTGAATGCTACTTTAAAAATAATGCTTGACACTAAAAAATGGAAAAAAAAAAAAAACCTGTTAAACTTGACGGGTGTGCAGACCTCATCCAGAGGTGCGTTTGAATACTTTAAATCTGTGGCGCAACTGGAGACCCAAGAGGGTTAAAATAACATGTTCGTCCTTCCCTCTCTGCAGGTACGTTAGGTAGTTGTCTGAGGCGCTTTACCACCATGCCCTTCCTGATCTGCAGCCCTGGGCAGAACTGTCTCTACGCCGCACACAACGACTTGTCCTACTGGTTGTCCACAAATAAACTGGTGGCAGAAGGGCTGCCCTTCGTCAGTAACGGGTCACTGAGCAACTACATCAGCCGGTAAAACACAGCCACACACTTTTGTCTTACACCACGACCAATGTTTTTCTACTCGTGAACATGTGATGCACCTGGCGACACATGTTCACGTGGTGCTGTTTCTCGTGTCGCAGGTGTTCTGTGTGTGAGGCCAGAGCTTCCACAGTAATCGCCATCCACAGTCAGACCAGTATGATTCCAACCTGTCCCACCAACTGGGTCTCGCTCTGGATGGGTTACTCCTTTGTGATGGTGAGCTCATGTTTTTATGTCTACAGCTTTATTTCTACAAGTACAATAAGCAAATAAAAACAGTTCTCAAAAGTACCAAACCAGTGTTAGTGTGGATGAACCATTGTTCTGACCTTTGACCCTGGTTGTGATTGGTTCCCCAGGAAACGGGAGCAGGGGCTGAGGGGTCGGGTCAGCCTCTGGCCTCACCTGGGTCCTGTCTAGAACACTTCAGGAAGCTCCCCTTCATTGAGTGTCATGAAAGAGGAACCTGCAACTTCTACACCAACTCCTACAGCTATTGGCTGGCTGCTCTGAACCCCAGCGACATGTTCAGGTATGACACACCTTTGCTAAGATCACTGCTGATGTCTTTCCTCTGTGTCACCATGTTAATACACAGCTGAATGCTCCAGACTAGCAAACTGCCAAAGCTTTACCTGCTGAGGACCAGATGATTTGAAATATCGTGTATTTACACAATATTTATATACACTGTATTTGTGCAACACCTTCATGTGTATAAAGCCTGTTGGTATTTACACGGCTCAGAATTAAGGGAAACTTGGAAAATACATCAGATCACAATGGGAAAGAAGTCATGCTGGATAGTTCCACTGATATGGACTGGTTCATCAGTTCCTTCATCGCATCGTCCAGGAACTACCTGCATCCTCTCGTAACATGAGGCTGGGCATTGTCGAGAAGGTAGGACCCAGTGCATCAGTGTAGGGTCTGACAATGGGTCCAAGGATTTCATCCTGGTACCTAATGACAGTCAGGGTGTCGTTGCCTGTAGAGGTCTGTGCTTCCATGGATGACGGCTCCATGACGGCTAGTAACTCACGACCTCCTATATCACAATTCTGTTCCGTGGTAGTTAGACAACAAGAGAAAAAGGCACATGGCTGCAGCTTACCTTGTAGCCCGGTTCGCTGAGAGAGTACGGCCCTGACCCCTGAATCAGAGCCGTCAATGTCCACTGTAAACTGCTTCGTGATATGTAGGTAACCGGGACAGGTGCGGAGGTGAAGAGTTGTTTGAACTTGACAAAGCCTGTCTAGGCTTCAGGGGACCAAATGAAAGGAATTTTGTTCAAGGTAAGGTGAGCAAGAGGTGCGGTTATCTGACTGTAGTTTCTGATAAATTAACGTTAGAGATTGCAGATGCTTTCGAGACATGGGACAGACAGATTGTACGTCTTCACCTTACCTCCTGCCAAGGTATAACACAGGAAGGTGACAGAGGGAGAGTGAAACTCAAATTTTTCTGCCTTGATGTATTGATAGCTCTCTAGAAGACCAGTAGGACACTTCAAACATGGATCTGATGTTCCTTAAGGATATTATCCTGATCATATCCACCCAACAAAAATGTTCAAAAAATCCCTCAACATATAAGATAAGATAATGATGGCCTTTTATTAGTCCCACAGGTGGGAAATTTGTTTTGGCCTGCAAAGTTATGTAGCAGAAATTAGAAAACACTGGATGCATTGGTGAGGAGCAAAGGCATCACCAAGTACAAAACACAACTCAAAGTGTCCAATGTGTGGGTTTGTGTGTGATCAGCTGCAAAGTCTTTGTTGTGTGGAGTCTGACATGCTTCCACTCATCCACCTCTCTGATACAAATGAGTGGCAGTCTCATGCATGGGAGATGTTGTCCATCAGGGATGATCTAGTTTCATGAAAATAGTGTAGAACAGACCTGGCCCTGTGGATCAGCCTGGTTCACCATAAAAGTGCTGAGGCCACCACAAATAGAAGGAGGTAATGAGGAGCAAAGGTCACCAAGTACTCAAAGTTTTTAAATGTCATTCAGTGCTCAGAGATAATCAATGCACGTTTTTAAATGTCATTCAGTGCTCTTTAATCAATGCACGGTCATAGTGTCTTGTCTTTCTTGGGAACGAAAAGGAAACCAGAACATACTTGGTTTGAGAAGGGATGGATGATGCCGGCAGCTAACAACTCACCAATGTAACCCTCAGCTGGAGGCAATGGAGAGGTGGCTTGAGAGTAACGGAGCTCTGGAGAGAAGGCCGGACGTGACAGGCTTGATCTTTATTGAAAACTTCTTGAAGGTTGTGTTACTCAGTAGAAATGGAGGACAGATGGTGAAGCAGGTGGTGAGGGAAATTCGTGTGAGCTGGAAGGTAGCGCCGATCTAAGGCAGTTGACCAGACTGAACAGACTCCAGCTTGTGACCTCATCACTGGGCCAGTCTATATGGGCATTGTGTTTCTTTAGCCATGGATAGCTGAAGATCAGAGGGGTCTCAGGGGAAGCAAAAGTGTAGAATTAAAGAGCCTCTCTGTGATTACCAAATAAAACTAAGTGGACTGGTTCCATTTGATGAGTGATAAAGGTTAAAATTTGGTTATTGAGAACAGTTGCAGGAATGGGAGGTTGAAGAGGAACAAGTGGGAGAGCTGGTTGTTTGTTCAAATTTCAGGAAGAAGGCAGGGTGAAAGGAAAAGTATGCTTCGGCCCATGCCAGTGGGTTTCCTCTCAGCTGTCCAACAAAATAGAGTTTCAAGGCATCGACCGAAAACAAGCGAGCACTGTTACAAATCCTCCATACACCAAACCAACTCACCCAAAAACAGTTCAGGTGTCAGGGAGACAGCATTGTGGAAAATGGGCTTGAAAAGGTGGAGCAGCCCCTATGGTGGCAGTGGATGGAGAAGGATACGTAGGTGCACGTGGCTGACTAGGACCGGGAGTGCCTTCAGAACAGAATTCTATGTTTGTGGATAGAATTTTTAAACTGATTACTTAAAAACTGTAAAGTCGGGTCATGTTGACCAAACCATGACTCCCTGCTTAGCGATTGCGGTCTGAATTGGGTCATTTCTTCAGCCAGTTCATATTTTCAAGGCCAGAAGGCAGTTACATGGGAGTTGATCCAAGTGCAGACACAACACAGAGCAGCAATAACATTTCACAAGTTTGAATGAAAACGCAGAATAACCAATGGCGAGACGTGAGGACGTGGCGGGGGAGTCTCTGATGAGGAAACAATGAAAACAGAGAGAGAGCGAAGCGGGAGTGGAAAGATCCTGGTTATTGATCTGTAGCTTACTTGCGGGTGGAGACATTAGGTTGTGGAGGGAGGGTGGGGTAGCCTGAGTGAGTGAGTGGAATTCCAAGCTTGTAATCCAGAGAATTATAACAGACAGGAGAACCAGGTGAGAGCAGTGAGTAATTCAAGTGCAGGACAGCAAGTTACAAAATGAAGCTGAGTATTGACCATGGATGCCCGCGTCCAGAAGGAGTTGCGAACGAGTCATGTGGTGACTTGACGAGATTGCTGCCTCATATGAGATTAAGAAACAAGAAGTTACGAGGCCTGGTTACCACCATGGCGATCTGGTGAAGAACTGGTGTAAGTGTGGAACCAGGGCTCCGCCCCCAAAGGGCAGGGCCTTGACTGGAAAACACTGGACACTCACCTGGATCATTACACTGACTACTTCCTGTTTGTATTTCTGTCTCTGTGTGCAGTCGACCGCAGCTCTGGAGAGACTCAGGACTCCTCCCAGGTAACCGGATCAGCCGCTGCCGAGTCTGCATGAACCAGATATAATTTACTGCTGCGCCCTCTGCTGGTGCTGCTGCTGTAAATACGACTGCTGGTCACATTACTACTGACTCATACTACTGATAATAATATAATAATGAATATTAATATTTTAAAGTATATGATCATATATTATACTATAATAGTTCTGCTGATGTCCTCTGTGCAGCGCTGTGTGCTCAGAGAGACGAGCTCCACTGAAGGACGGCATTCTCATATTACACAGACAGATCTGGGTTGTATATACTTTCATGCTGTCATTGTTTAAGAAAAAAAGCAGATTCTTTTGGTGCATTTTGTGAACTTTTTTTCTGTTTGAGTTTAATAAAAATGTTTTATAGAAGTCTCATGTGAGCGGTCCTGTTTATGCACTTTCTCACCACATGCATATATGCAATACTCATCTGTTCATACAAGCACATTTTTCTGTTTAAGTGTTTTCTGTATAACATCACACTCTGAAGGACCCATCAGAGAGATTCAGTATCTTGCTCGAGGATACTTTGGCATGCAGACTGGAGCAGCCATGACCTGCTCGACCTCCTGAGCTACAGCCATCACTGCAAAACTGCACAAAAACCTGTCACCATCTTTAGATGTCGCTTGTCTTTAAAGATGGAGATTGAACGTTTAAAAACGTTCTCAAACTGTGAGAGAGACAGACTCTGATTCCTCAGACGTTTTGGTCCATGTTGACATGACATTATCACAGAGCTGCTGCAGATGTGCGGAGGCCGTCTGAGTGCAGTGAACTCATCCTCATGCTGACTGAGCTTTGAGACATCGAGCTTAGCAACAGCACTCAGGTGGTGTGTCGACGATGCCCCCACACCATCACACCAGCAGCAGCCTGAACTGGTGACACGGGCCGGATGGATCCACGCCGTTTCAAACTCTGAGCCGATCGCCTGAACGTTGCAGCAGAAATTGAGACTCGTCAGTCCAGGAAACGTTTTCTGACCGGCTGTGTGAACTCCTGTGTGACAGCAGTGGCACCGGTGTGGGCTTCAGCTTCGACATGTTGTGCATTATGATGACGCAGTTTATTTACTTATCTCACCTTTGAGGGTGAGAAAAGATCCCAGTGGAGACGATGTGGGCTCACCAGAGCAGCTCTTTGTCTCTCAGCCAAGAGAGACAGAGGCTGCAAATACATTCTTCATGATGATCGGTCCCACCTCAGACCTCAGGTTCCACCGCTAATAGCACACTTGTTGTTGTGGAAATAAAGTGAGGTGCACACCGACGGGCTGAGTTTCAGTTACAGTCGGCGTGTTTTCTGCCAAAAACGACAGAACACAAATGAAGTTTCCTCCACAGGTTGGTGACAGCTGTGCCCTTCATACAGTAAGAACTAAAAAGACTAAAAGTTTTACAAACAATAAAAACTAACGTGATGTGAGAAAGCCAGTTAGAAAATGCAGACCTACAATAAGTGATACACACACAGCCCGACTCTTTGCACTGCAGGTTGTTAGGGTTCAAATGTTAGGGAGGGATACAGGAGGAATTCCAAATAACAACACTGATCCGGCCGGGTGGAGTCAAACGATGATTTTAATGAACACGCGTGGGGAGATGTACACTGCACAACATCAGCTGTAGATCTCCGCCCCCAAACTACACAGGAATGGTTTTATAACATCAGGGTAGGTTTTCTGCCGGACGCTCGCTTATCGTCTGGAACAGTAGCAGCAGTTCTGCAACAAACTGTCACTCATGCAGGCACAATTTTGCAGTCACAAGCAAACTATGATTAAACTTTCACCTATAAATGAGTCTACCTACAGTGTGTGTGTGTGTGTGTGTGTGTGTGTGTGTGTGGGTGGATGTGTGTGTGTTTGTGTCAACCTGAAATGCACTCAGTTTCACCTCTCACCTCACCAGCTAAACCTTGTAACCTTTCCACCAGACAGAAGGCCAGCACGTACACAACTGAAACTATATGTGTAATATATTGTATAAATGTTTTAATCAAGAACCTCTACTAAAAGCTTAATCAAAAGATATAAATGAATAACCTGGTTATTCAAATAGCATCATCCAAACAGCTCCTCAAAATAACTTTCACTTAGACTCTGCTTCTAGTTTCACTTTCACAAGCACGCTCTGCAAGAGCATGCGTTTCCTGTCAGGACTTTGGCATGAGCTATACACAGAGGTGAGCCTTTCATATAATGCAATGTAATCTGCATATAAACATTTAAGATTATAAAAAGCATTCAAGAGCATTTAAGATTATAGATTCAACTCAACAGTTGGTTCTCACTGCACCTGTAATAAAGGCTAATTGGGTGCCGATATGCTTAAACATCTTAATGCAACATCAACACTGCAGATCATCAATGCAACTGCAATGATGATGATCACGAACAACAGCAGTAAATACTTCCCTGATCCCCACAAGGTCCTAACACCTGCACAGCGTAACAGTTTCGATGCATCAGATCTGCTCTGAAAGCACGACAGACGGGAGGATTTGGGCTCTTTTGCAAGTGTTTGGCGGAAGAATGCTCTCTGCTTGGCACAGCATGCATCACTGTCAAACGCCGCACTCCTTTAAATCCTCCCATTTTGCTGAGAAAGGGTGAAAATGACCTGATCTTTCAGCTTTAAATCCTGTTTGGGAAGTCCTTCAGAGATGGAGCCTGTAGATGGACCAGCACCTCAGAGAAGTGACTTTTGGAGGAAAACTCAGACACCAGGTGCTGATGGACTCAGCTCTGGGGCCACGCAGCAGTAAGGTGTGACGGACTCTCTCCGTGCCTCAGTGTGACAAAGGCAAACCGAACCAGGCATGAAGAGAGGCTAATGCGTGGTCTCACTGTGTCCAGTGTCAGCTGTGTCATAGACTGATGCTGCTGAGGGTTGTTATTCATTGTATGCCTGACTCGTCCTCACCTCCCGACTCGATAAATATTCTAGGCTTACAGTCTCTGTCAGAAACATGCAGACTGCTGTCGTGCTGTTTCTGTTTGCAAAGGAAATCAAACTTGTAAATACTTCCGGCTGCGTGTCCCTTGGTTTATTTTGCATTTCCACAACAGTGCAGTCCTGAAAAAGTGGACCATCAAAAGTCCTCTAGAGGTCTGAAGTTTGAAGCCTAATCTTCAAAGAGAGGTCTATTAACACATAGTGAGTGAAGAAGAAACACCCAGTGCATCATGGGAATCCCCGGCAGCCTACGTCTATTGCAGCATAACTAAGGGAGGATTCAGGGTCACCTGGTCCAGCCCTAACTATATGCTTTAGCAAAAAGGAAAGTTTGAAGCCTAATCTTGAAAGTAGAGATAGTGTCTGTCTCCTGAATCCAAACTGGAAGCTGGTTCCACAGAAGAGGGGCCTGAAAACTGAAGGCTCTGCCTCCCATTCTACTTTTAAATACTCTAGGAACAACAAGTAGGCCTGCAGTGTGAGAGCGAAGTGCTCTAATGGGGCTTTACCTTACGAATGGTGTCAGGGTGTCTGAGTTTTGTGTCTTTTGGGGGTTTCTAAAAATTGTCTGCAT
This sequence comes from Oreochromis aureus, assembly GCF_013358895.1. NCBI lineage: Eukaryota > Metazoa > Chordata > Actinopteri > Cichliformes > Cichlidae > Oreochromis > Oreochromis aureus. The sequence continues at coordinate 1,819,232 of NC_052955.1, read as the reverse complement.
GAAAGAAACATGTAACCGGTGTCGATGTCCCAGCAGTGATTAATGAACTTGTTTTGTCTGATAATCACAGATTTGTGTGGCTGCAGGACGCTGTGAGCGGCCCTCTAATGCATTTTCATATCTAAAGATTAGCTCAGCAGATAAGTGATTTCTCTTATTAATGTTGCTCGCTGTTCAAAAACAACAAGACGATTCATGAAATTTCATTTTAGAGCCTAAATCTGGCCACGTTTGCGGTGTTGGCGGCGGCGGTCGAGCCGGTTAACGTTCCCGCTCACGCTGAGGGCGTGATGTGAGCGCTCGGGTCCAAATTAAAGTGTGTTTTGCTGTAATCGTCGTGTTTGTGACTTCACCCAGTGACTCAGGGTGGAAACAAAAACATCACGGGGGGAGCGTGATGTCATCGCTTTCCATCGTGTGTGTGTGTGTGTTCATGCCAGAGGCTCCTTGGCGATGGCTGTTCGCTGTTAATGTGTCGCCACAGCAACCGGCAGCTGATAATGTGTTGTTCATTATCATCCAGAGAAGATGATGAAGACGAAGACGGTAAAGAAGAAAATGTTTGTGGAGCCCAGAATCACAGATTGATCTTTCTGTGACGATCCAGAGCACCGGAGGAAGGTTCGAGGTGACGACTCCGTCCAATGTTTCATCAAAATAAAACTGACTGACTATTACCGACAATATGATGGGAAAATAAATCTCTGCGTTTTCTTTCACATTCAAGTACTGAAGCTGATGGATGGAAGGACATCCACATAGTCAGCATCAGCTCCTCTCCCAACAAAAGTCAGCGATGTGGAAGTGCATCAGCATGAAGAGAAACAGCAAGATATCAGAGGTGTTCTTCGGAAAAAGATTGGAATAAAAGCAAGAAAGTAAAATCTAAGTGAACTTTTATTAAATTACAACAAATGTTTTTCAGTTGTAAATGAACGTGCTCAACTCAGATCAGTCATCTGGAACATGAACAGAGCAAAGGGAGAACTTTTAAAAATCGCTGTTTTCTGTTGCCTGCTTTGGTTAAAGTGGGATTCAGCAGGTGGAGGAACCCTAAAATCAGCTGTGTAATAGTGTAGCGGCTCAGGGTGGGGAAAAGAATCACAATAATTTTGTGGAGTCTGACCCGTTGTGACACTTTACCTCCAATGCTTTGTGGTAATGCAGCTAGCAGTGGATGTGCTGCCTTCCTCCAGTTTTCCTGGCTGATGTTCGTCCTCTGCTCTGTTCATGCTGTCTTTATATTAGACACTACACAGCTGGTCTGAAGGTGGAATTCAGCCAATGAATCTCTGCTGCACTTGATGTAAGCTAACTGTGACCATGAAACCACGGCCACTGTGCAGCAAGCTAACCTGTTTAACCTGCGCTAACCTGCAGAGGGTTTTCATGCAGTCTTTAAATATCACAGTTGGTCTGCATCAGTTTGATCAGCAGCAGCTTTCACAGTATGAAGAAACATAATGTGACATGTACAGCTCTAAAACATGAGGACTTACAAGTGATCTTTGAAGCTAGTGAAGCTAGTGATCACCTTCCCCTCCCTGTCAAATAATCAGCTGGACCTTTGGCTGCAACACACTGTGAAACAAACTGCAAACACACAAACTGCAAACACACAGTTTGTGTGTTTGCAGTTTGTTGAGATGGAAGAAACGCTGCATTTGAAACACTGAAAAACCTCACTCCCTTTATGCTTGTGTCTCTTCTGTAGAGCTAGCTAGATGCTGAAGTACCGCTAACACTACTCACAAGCTGTGTCCCAATTCATAGGCTGCATCCTCCTGAGGACCCGGCCTTCGCCGTCTACGTGGGCGGGGTCCTTCGTAGACCGAGAAGGCCGGAAGTAAACAGCTGTGAAATGGGACGGTCTAGCCTTCAGATCTGTGTCACCGCTGTCTCGTGGAGTTTAATAAACTCGGCCGTCTGCTCCTTGCTATCTAAAATATAACAGGACACTGGCGTAAACTCTCGACCGTCTCACACTTCTGTTTAATCGGTTTTCTGTTTGACGTTTATTCAGCTGTGTGAAAATCCCGGAGGAACCCACCCAATGCATTAATAAAGTTTTATTTAATCTAATAACTTTGATCTCAGCCAAACTGATTTACTCAGGAACAAATACAACACTGAAAAAGCCAAACAGAAACATGTTTAAGTTATCTAAGTGACTTATATATCATGGGCTGCGCTATGAATTCTGGGATATGTTGGGCCATGAAGGATACACCCAACCCATCCTTCAAATCTGGGGAAATGAAGGATGCATTTGGAGGGGTCTATGAATTTGGATCGCCTTTGTCGCATTGCTGTGAAGTCATCGGCCTTCAAATGCGGCCTCAGGAGGATGCAGCCTATGAATTGGGACACACCTACAGACACCTGCATTCCTTGTAGCCCATTTTAACCCCTGACTATAAATGATCCATACAGTTTTGCCTCTTTCATCTCTTTTCGTGACTTAAATCTTGGTAATTATGACCCATTAGGACTGTCTTTGCTGTGTTACTGTTTAGGCTTGAAGGTGCGCAGTTGATGTGAAATAATAACTTCCCTCAAACGTGTTAAAGTAACGTGCCTGTTTTTAAAATGTGAGGAGTAGAAAGTTCAGATATTTGTGTTAAAATGTAGAGAGTAAAAGTAAAAAGTAGTCAGTAAATAAATACAGTAAATAAGTAAGAATGCAGACGTTGGTGTGCTTTATTAATTTTTTAAAATAATTTCCCGAATGCGTCGTGTTAATGTTCTTTGTTAAAATATTCCTATTTGGTTCCAGTTTCCTCTGCTGAGGGTGGAAACACAAACCTGTCTAACCTCCATCCACACAAACTAAAGAAAATACTGTGGCAATAAATTCTCAGAGATTCAGTCATTCCATCAAAAATCTGCCAATTTTTAAAACATTTTCTTTTCAGCCATCTCTGATTGACTTAAAAATACAAAAATAAATAAATAAATTAAAAAGACACATTTCATGGTCCAAAGTTTGAAGCCTAATCTTGAAAGTAGAGATAGTGTCTGTCTCCCGAATCCAAACTGGAAGCTGGTTCCACAGAAGAGGGGCCTGAAAACTGAAGGCTCTGCCTCCCATTCTACTTTTAAATACAGTCAGAACAGGTTGGGGGAGACGTGACCACATTATGTTCATGACATGAGAAGATAAGAGCGAGTGCTTTTAATCCCAGGGTGCTTTCTTCAGTCTCAGCTCACTGCAGGTTTCCCCTCCTCAGGAACAGTACAGCTGCATAGAAGTTTAGACTCACTATTAACTAACATGAGCTGTAAGCTCAGTTTCATGATCCTCGACTTCTCAGCAGCGCCGTCCCTGAGAAATGCAAATTGTTGTTACTAAGATCAGCAGCTGTACAAGAAGTTATTAGGATAAGTGCTATTAAACAGAGAGTCTGGATTATTGGGAAAGACTGACAGCAGCATCGCGATCAGACAGAAGAAATGGTAAAAGGCGCTCGAGATCGGCTCGACCTCCATTTGCACATAAATGACGGAGAACAACCTCATATGACTTGCTCTGACAAAAGCAGCTGAGCTGGTTCCCTGAGAGGAAGCTCCAAGAACTATGTATGATTCATACGCTAGTTTGCAAGTGTCCATCACTACGCAACTGTTCAGTTTACAAGAAGTTATTAGGATAAGTGATGAACTCTCCCACTGAAAACATTCCATCAGCTTTATTGGATCTTCTGGATTATTGAGCATCAAGACAACTAATGCTAGACAGCAGCACTGTGTAGGTACATCACACAGACACAGGTACTAATAAGTAAGAAGAAATGGTAAAAACAGTAACAATAAGAATATTTATATTTATAACAAGGTGCAATAATAATTAATGTGCAATAATAACAGTGTGCAATACAAATACACTTATTCTTCTTTTTTATTACTAAGTTATTATACTGTGTTGCGTTGTTTGTGTTGTTTGTGTTGCGTTGTGATGTGTCGTATCGTGTCGTGTTGTGTTGTATGTAGTGCCGACGTAGGACAGTTGTCCAATTTCATTGTACCATGTATGACGGTGCAATGACAATAAAGAGTTATCTTAAGAAATGCCTGTACAGGTACCTCACAGCAGCCATATTATTGGTCAGGTGATCCCTTGCACTGCGATGTGGCAACAACAGAGCCATTTCCTCCGTAGACTTATGAAACGTGTGAACCCTCCAAAAATCACGACTTACCTCTGTTTCTATGATTGTGTCATATCCCAGCTTTCACGTGTTGTCTCGGTGTGATACGGCTGAACCGGCGCAGCTCCTCCATGCCGGTTCTCAGAGCACAAGCACGCTCTGCAGACACTTTAAATAACTGTAAACTGACTCTGTCATATTTTGTGTTCTGTTTCTTGTTTAAAAGCCTATAAAAACACTACAAAACTCTACATCTGGCACCTTTACAAGCGCGGCTGCTCTGAGCAAAGGTAGCTGAAGGGAAAGCAGAAGTAACCTGTTAAACGTCCTGTGAGGGTGAAGTGTTTGTGTCATTCAGGCCTGAGAATGTGAGTTTGTCCTCAGTGAAACAAGGAGCCACAGTAAAAATGTCAGAGCACTACGGAGTGATAATCAGCTGCAAAGGGTCCCGCAGCAGAAAGAGGTCAGAGGTCACAGAGGAACAATGAGGGGAGCTGCAGTGTTTGTGCAGATAATCCATCCTGCAGCACTAGATTGGATCAGGCTGGACTGGACTGGATTGGATAGCCTTTATTGTCCTCAAGGGGCAATTGAGTTACAAACTGTGGTGACCACAACCAAGAGATAGCATTAAACAAATGAAAGACAGACACGAGAACTTGGTGGGTGTCTGCACTCATACGTTGGATCTGGCTTGTTCCAGCGCATCCCACAGATACTCGATCAGATTGGGATCTTGGAAGTCTAAAGGCAGAGTTGGCCTCTTTGTTGTTTCTTAAGTGGTTTTAGCAGTATGGTGGCCTCTGATGGGGGAGACTGCTACCATATAAGGGCAGGGGATTTTGTAGATGTCATCAATATAACTGGATAATGTCAAAAAATAATGTGGGTGCAAAAGAAAACATGTAACACTGCGCCTGATTCACTCATTCATCCTTCACTTTGCAACTCAAATGTACTTAAATAGCACAAAATCATGGCAGGTGTTTGATACTGTGAGGTAAAAACTCTACAGTAATACAGAGAAACCCCAACAACCAGACCACCCCCCTTTTAACAGGAAGAACCAGGGCTGGGGTGAGGGAAGTAAGGCAGGACACAGACGTGCCGTGGAAGAGAGGCAGAGATTAAAAACCCCTCAGCTCCAGCTTGAAGCTGCACCGCCGTGGTGCCTTACAGCAAGAAGCTCTTCGGTTTGACTCCATGCTGGCTGTTTCATGTTCTCTCTGTACCTGTGGGCTTCCTGTGCATGTTTCCTCCTGACGATGTGCAACAAATACAACGGCGGAACGATTCTAAATCCAACCGATTTAGAATCACTTTGTTCCTGCTGATTCTAAATCGGTTGGAGGTGTTTTTGTCAGTCCTGCCCCATGACAGCCCCCATCAGCCTGAACTGAACAAACAGATAGAACATAAGAAACCTGTTTCACAGTCGTGCATATATTAGCAATGTAGCAGTGAATTCACCTGCTGCACCCGTACAGACAACCTCGCTACTGTCATAGCCTGGGTCTGCTCTCTGTCCCAGACCGGCCTCCCTTCCTCTGGGGACGGAGGCTCAGTGTAGCAGCCTCCATCGGCTGGAGCTCTCTCCCTTCAAAAACAAAGCCTCCAGCCTTTTGCTTTATTTCTACACTTTTGTAAAGCATCCTTGGGTTAAAGGAACTGCAGAAATCAACGTTTCTGTTATTATTATGACTACAAAGATGGCCGTCTGAAAACAGCTTCAGCCATTCTGAAACTTGAAAGTGGAACACTAGTCATCAAATTCAGTTCACCCTGGTTTTATTTATCTGGAGTGATGTCATCAGTTTTACTTAACAAAGAGGCGGAGGGGTCACTGCTAACCTGGCGCTGGTTAGATCCACTTTACTGTAGCATTAGCCAAACTGCTAACGGCTCATCCAAACTGCAGGAAGAAAAACTTCTTTTCTTTTTCTTGTTCTGCTCATTAAACTGGACAGACTGGATTCGATTTAGCACACAAATAAATATTTGAAAGTGTTAAATGTGAACATTTAATGCTCCTGCATTTATTCTCCCGTGGAAGATCAGATGTGTCCCTCCCGAAATATAATATCAGGATCAGTTCTCGTGGCGTGTGCATCGTGAAGAGCTGCGCTCTTTATTGCGAGCCGTTATCTAAAGTGCTTCCACTGAGGTTGGACTTGAATCGAGTGTTATTTTACGCTCTGCTGGGACTGCGTTGAGTCATCCGTGTTGGTGGGATTCCCTGATGTCATTTCCACTCTGTCTCCCTGCAGAAGAACATTTGAAAGCAGCACAAAGTGTTTTTCGACGGTATAAAAGTCGTGTTTGTTCTGACTAAATGTTGAGTGGGCGACTCTCTGCTGCTGCCTCTTTGTTTAATGGAGATATCAGCGAGTGCTAATGAAGTCTGCTAATCCTCTGAACGCTCCGTTAATTCCTGTCCTCTTCAGCCCGACGTTCCGCCGTTGCATTTGTCGGAGATGAGCGGCGGCAGCTGCGGCGCGCTGCTGCTGATAGGTTTATTGTTTTATTGCTCGGCTTCCATTTAAAGTCAATAAGGACTAATGGACTTTTGTTTAACTTGTAAGTCAGAGTTCCTTCATCACCTCGCAGCTCGCCGGCTGTCAATCAGCCACGCAGCGTCATGTGACCCACAGGAGGAGGAGCACCAGGCTTCAAAAGGGCAGCACCCACAGCACCAGGACCAGAGAGAGCCAAGAACCAGAACCAGCACCAGGACCAACAGAAGAAACCAGACCAGCACCAGTAGGAGCTTCTTCTTCTCTTCTGCTGTTTTTCTTGGTTCTTTTCCTCTTTTAACATCTTCTTCTTCTTCTTCCTCTCCTCCAGGTATGCAGTGTGTACGTTTTCCCGCCATTTTGGTTCTCATGGCACTGGTTCTGTGCAGTACCGGAGTTTCCTCTCAGCCAGACAGAGACCAGCTGCAGGACCCGGACCTGGAGCTGGAGCTGGAGCTGCGCAATCATCGGCTGCTGCAACGACCTCACAGCACAGGGTTTCTGTCACAGGTGAGACCGAGCACCCTGACAGCTCGCAGCATCGTTTTAGCATGCCATTACTTTGAAGGAACAGTGGGGAAACAGCTCCCTTCAGATTAAAGTGTCACGATGATAAGGCTCTGTTAGTGAGATGCTTTATTATCTCTGGAGCCAGGCTAGCTGTCTCCCTCTTATTCAACATGTTTTTATGCTAAGCAAAGCTCACAAAGTAGCAGAAAGACAGTTAGAGGGTTCCAAGTGTTTCTTAGAAGTTCTGCTTCAGCTCCATATTTCTATTCTTTAACTCTACCAGAGCAGCTTTGCATGATTTACAGCTCAGAATAATCCTACTTTATCTGATCCTGGGCCTTGGTGCAGCTCCTCCCCCTTTCCCGTCAGCCTTCATTGAATCCAACTCTGATTGGCTGCTGAATATGTGGGTGGGACTTATGTTTGCCTGAGATGATTATATCAGGATATTTGCTCTCAATGACATCATAGAGACACAAAAGTGGAAAAAGCAAAAATACAAACAAAAAGTGATTTACAATAGAAGTCGAGCTACCTCGTTTCATTCTTCTGCAGATAAAACTGGACAGTTTGTTTCTTCTTATGATTTCTTGCTCTTTTCATCCACATTAATGTTTTGGGACTTTGGAAACAGCAGATCAGTTCAGATCAAATCTATCTTCTTGGGAAGATCCCTGCAATACAAATCCCAGAAACACTCTAAAGGAATCCAGAAGTCTGAAGAAGACTTTCTTTAGATGGATTAGTTCAGTTTGGGGCAGTTCCAAGTTGCTCTAAACGGTTCTGAGCTCTTCTGTTTGGTTACTTAGTTGTGTCCTAATCCATACTGAATCATTCCGACCTTTTCTAAACACGTTCATCACTGTTGCCAAACTCCGAGGTGTACCACGTGGTTCCAAAAAAGTGATCTAAACTGTTCTAAGTCTGCTTTGGTGCTAAACTGGTTTCTCGATCCTCAGGAGTGGAGTAAACGTGCGGTGGAGGACCTGCTCGCTCAGATGTCTCTGCCTGAAGCCGACGTCCAGCGGGAAGCTGAGGCAACAGGAGGGAGGATGAACCTGGAGCGGTCTGCCGACCAACCCAACAGCATACCCCCCCGCGAACGCAAGGCTGGCTGCAAGAACTTCTACTGGAAGGGCCTCACTTCCTGTTAAAGCCCCCCCAGGTACGTGACCACCTGCTTAAGCTACACCTACAAACTATACCAGATAACCTGGATACCAACCTGGTGTCTCACCTGTCTTCTGTTTTGCTTCCAGATGAGTCCACGCCTTCCTAGTACCAGTGGACCGATCCCCTATCACCTGGCCTTCACCTGAGAGATTGGATGGACCAATCAGCAGCTGTCTGGCTGCATCATACCTGAATAATTAATGTAATTATCAAATAAAGAGAGAAATCAGTGAAGTCTGTGTCCCTGCCTTCTCTGTCTGTCCGAACTGTGAACACACATCCAGCTGTGCAGCAGCTGTTAGCATCCTGACGACAGACTCCAGCATGCGTGACCGGGAGGAGCAGTGGGAGCACTGGGAGCGATCGGTGTGTTTGTGTGGAAACAGCAGCAGGCCTCAGTGTTTGAACAAAGAGCGAAAGGGGCGAGTCTAATTAACCTTTAATGGAGAGCAGAGAGAGAGAGCAAATATTGGCTGAAGGCATTAAACGGCTGAGAGAGAGTCGGAGTCATTACAGGCAGACACTTTAGTCCATTAAAGGGCACAACATCACTCACACACATCTTTGAAAGATTCACACTAATGCGCACACTCAAGCCCCGCCCTCTTCCTGAACATAAGCCACCGATTGGCTGCTCGTGTTTCACTCGAGGACTTCGGGAGAACGAATACGTCCGCTGTTATTTCAGCGTCTCAGACACCGATCTGAGGCGAGGTCACGTCAGCAGAGCGAAGGTCACATTTACAGCTCGACTCATGTCTGTGATGTCTGATCTGTGCTGGCCTTTAATTATTACACAGAACGTGACGACCACATAAAAGAGCGAACGCTCTCACTCTTCTCCAACGTACTGACGTCTGCCCAACCTCCTTACAGCTGCAGGTGTGAACAAACTCGATCTGTTGAACTAACAGCAAACAGGTCGTTTGCTCTTCTTCACTGCAGTAAAAATAAGAGCCCAAAGATAAGAGGAGGATGCAGGACAGGAGGAAGGTGAACCTGCTGCACACGGCAAGCTGAGGGGCCATGTTTCTGATCCACAGACCTCGTGCTGCGAGGCCACTGTGGTACGTCTGTGGTGCTGAGGTAACTTTCAGGTTGTTTCACCACAGCGCATTCACAAGACACTTTATTATGTACACCTTGCTACCACTAGGTTGGGCTCCCTTTGGCACAGATTGAATAAGGTGCTGGAAACACTGCATCAGGTTATGATAGCTTGCTGCTATAGTGCTGCATCCATCACATGACTGTCCGCTTCCTCCTGATGGTGCTCTGCTGAGCTGTGACTGTGGAGGCCGTGGGAGTGCAGTGAACGCATCGTCAGGTCTGAGAAACCCATTTGATCTGAGCTTTGAGACGTGCTGCAGTCAAAGTCACTTAAACCCTCTTTCTTCATGATGAACGCCTGCGTGACTAAACGGGCTGAATAGATGAAAGGCAGTGGAGTAGCTGTACCTAATGAAGTGGCTGGTTAACGTGCACTCTCCATCATAGCCCAAACTTCACGTGGCCGATGAGAGCCTGGGCCTGCACGACTCACAGGAAGTCAGCATTATGTGTTTACAGAGAAAAACCTCTGTGAGGCCATCAGCCTGAGAGCGTCTGTGAGCTCAGCAGGGGTCAGGGCTGGTGGTGAGTACGAGGAAACTCAGAGGAGGAAGGACGGCGTGTTTGTTTGCTGCAAAATTAAAAAGTGAAGCCACGCTGCAGGTGCTTCTCTTTTATTCTTCAGGCTTTTGTTGGATTAAACAGCCTCTGCACACACGCACTCAGCCTGGTTTATTCAAATATGAGATAAACGTGGGTGAATAATGAGGATTTTTCAAAACTAATAATCAAGACAACAGCTTCAGCACCACAAAACACCACCAATTACATCCTGAATGATGCTCAGGAAGAAACCCGGCAAATCGTTTAAGGAGGAGCTGAGCGGGAACAGATTCAGCTGATTTATAATCAGCGGGATAAATTATCTCCCGTATACATGCGTTACATGCAGCTCCTTCTGTCTGAGTGTGTGTGAGAGTGTGTGTGTGTGAGAGTGTGTGTGTGTGTGTGACAGTGTGTGTGTGTGAGAGTGTGTGTGTGTGTGAGTCAGGGGCTGAGGAAGAACTCGGTCTAATGAGTAAAAGTTTAAAATAAAATGCAAACAGCTGTGTGACTCCTGCAGCTGGAGAAATGGAAAATAACTGAAAACAGATTAACAGATGTTATCAGGTGGAGCAGAGTGTGTGTGTGTGTGTGTGTGTGTGTGTGTGTGTGTGTGTGTGTGTGTGTGTGTGTGTGTGTGTGTGTGTGTGTTTGTGTGTGTGTGTGTGTGTGTGTGTTATCTCTGCCCGTCAGCTGGGTGGAAACAGCCTCTGTGTGTTTCCACGGTGATGAATGAATGAACCATCGCCCACGATGGTCTGATTCCCGCTGACCCGCCCTTCAGCAAGGCACCGGCGCTTTAGCATCCACTCAGATTCTCATCAGGTCAGTGATGGAGGATGAAAATATTCCAAAATCCATAAAATAAACAAAGAAGAAAGACAAAAGCAACGAGTGACAGAATTAACGGGAGCCCCGCCCCCCGGGGTGGCGTTGACTGCGTGTTTATATCGTGTAGATGTGTGTACACCGAGTCACAGTGATGTAATCAGGAGGAAGTGACAGTATGATCGTGGTTTCAGTGAAGGTCTGGCCTTCATCAGGTTTCACAGGCTGGCTGACATCACCACAGTGACTGAGTACCTCCTAACAGAGTATTTACAGACGAGTCTCACGTCATTATGACTTCATCTGAGAGATGATTGTGAAGAAAAACACACAGGATATGTTTGTCCAAACGTTACAGGACATTAATCGTCCCTGACTTTACTCTGTGAACGTCTCACGCAGCTCAGGCTGAGCAGCACAGAAACACCAGTTTATCAAAAGTGTCATTAAAAATGAAAACAGTATAAAACTGAAACAATATGAGATTAAACTGATTTCTACTCAGATGATAACCACTGTAAAAATGTAGCTTATCATCCTTGTTGACCTTTGGGTTTGACACCAAACACCTCAGCTTTTAAATCAACCAACATTTTCCCGATAACTTCCTCATTTCCTGGTTTTTCACTGGTTGCATCTCCTGACATGAAACTGCAGCAGCCCACACCCTCATCTATAAGAGACAGCTCCAAAACACCGTGCGCAGCCCCGAGGAGGCCGCAGGCACGATGAACGACCCTGTTCACTCTCCTCTGTGTTATTTTGGACATCAGTTTGTTGTTTATTGAAATTAACAGCTTTTAAACTCGTGGTATTCATTTTGATTCTTTAATCTAAATTATTTATTACATAAAAAACACAACATATAAAAATGAAATCAAGTCACAGTGCTTTATTTTTAATTTATTGTCATTTTAATCTAAACTAAATAAAACCGAGCAAAGACGTGAGCGACTCCCGGGGTCAGCTGGATGCTGCGTTATTGGATACTTTGTAATTCCCGTTATGATACTGAGAGTTTAATGTGTGATATCAACAAACAAGCAAACATCAACATCATCACTCTTCCACAAACAATAAATTCAAATCTCGACACATCATTAAAGAAGAACATTTTTATTTCACCCTTTAAATTTAATCACACACTGAAAGCGAAATAAAAAAAAAATGGAAATAACAGAAGAAGAAGAATCACGTGACCGACGGAGCAGCCGGGGGCGGGATTATGAAGAGCCCTTGATGTGATTCGTTTGTCTTTGGTTTCCTCTGACAAATGACTTCAATCACTCGCGTGCTGTTTGGACGATCGTCATGTGACGCATTCAGGCGACGTCTGTAAGTTATAGCGACAAAAAAGGGGGGTTACACACTGTGAACGGGCTCTGTGGTGCATGAGACCCGGGGACAGTATCCACTCTGGGATCACCCCACTGCACTAAAATGTGTGTGTGTGTGTGTGTGTGTGTGCGTGCGTGTGTGGGAGAGCCACGTTCATTAAACACTGAGTTACCAATCAGAGGGCTGGATTCACCTCTGAGGTTTGTCCTGGTCTGTCCTTTTCCTTGTCTCCTTGCACTCTATTTCATTTCCTTTTTTCCTTGTCACTTTTCCTCTACTGTTTTTTTCTTTCCTTCTCTGAGTCGTTTCCGTCTCCTTGTTTCCTTTCATTTTCCTCTCGCTTCTCTTTTTTCTTCATGTCCTCTGCTCTTTTTTTATTTCTTTCCATTGTTTCCTCTTCCTTTCTTACCCTTCCTTGTTTCCTCAGCAGCTCTTTATTTTCTATGCTTTATTCAATTGTTTCCTTTCTGCTCTTTTTGTTTCCTCGCCTCATCACCTTGTCCTCCCTCTCGTCCTCTTTTTCCACTCTTCTTACGTCTCCTTCTTGTCCTCTTTCCTCATTTCCTATTTCCTTTCATTCCCGTTTCCCAGTTTCTCCTTATTTCCTTTTCGTTCCCTGCCTCCTCTACCTCTGTTGTTTCCTTATCTCCTCGTCCTCTCTCTTGATGTCCTCTTTGGTCTTATCTTCTTAATCCCCCCCCCAAATTTCTCTTCATTTCCTACATTCTTGCGGTTATAATCTCCTCTCCCCTTGTGTTTGCTCGTGTCTCCTTGTCTCCTTCATCCTTTCTGTTCTTGGCTCCTTGCTCTGACTCTCTAATTTCCTGTTAAGTCGTTCTCTGTCAGTTTAAAGCGCTCTCCCAGAATCCCGCTGGGGAGACGCACGATGTGTGCTGACCTGCTAATTATGTGGACGACAGAAATCAGTGTGTGTGTGTGTGTGTGTGTGTGTGTGTGTGTGTGTGTGTGTGTGTCACACGCCTGCTGTGTTTCTGCTCATTGATTAGTCCAGACTGACAGACAAATTCACCTCCAGCCGAGTGTCTGATTGGTCGGCCTGCAGCGAGGCGTTTTATTGGTCCGCTCCCCCGCGGGGTGTCGGTGTGAAGCTGAACCCCCACCACCCCTGCGCCGGCTGGACCTTTGAACCCATTAAAGGTGTGATTCACACATATTTCTATGTTTATTATGTGAGGAAGGCGAGGACGGGAACAACGACAGAGTCAACCTGACATTAAACATCAGGAAATTTCCATCAGTGCAGGATTTGAAAACCAGGAAGTTCCAACATCATGCCATAAAATTAAAAAAAACTTATACGATTTAAATTCAGGGGCTCATCTCTCCTCACCTGCTCCACCCACTCCCACTTCCCCATCCTCCAGTCAGGATCTCTCAGTGCAAAGAACTGAGACTGTGTTGTAACAATGTGAATGCTGTACAGGAAACACAATACTACCAAAAGTATTCACTCACTCATCCAAATCATTGAATTCAGGTGTTCCAGTTGCTTCCATGGCCTCAGGTGTAGGCGTGCAGACTGCTTCTACTAACGTTTGTGTGACAGTGTTCAGTTGTCAGGGTCTTCTTCTGTGGTTTTCAGCTGTAGTCAGCTGAGGAGGTGGCAGGATATGACTTCACAAACAACGTGTTTCGTCTTTTCTCTTTCACAATAAAACTACAGGAATTCATAGAGAAGAATGGAAACGTGGTCGTTTTGAAGCTTTGAGCTTGTATTTAAAGTTCCTCACAGACATGGAGAGGTGAGTTTGGCAAAGCGTTTAGAAATCCTCAGGTAAGTGTGGTTCAGGTTCAGGTGAACGGCTAGTTTTTACTTGTTGCTAACTCGACTTTTTACATAGTTCATAGGGCAGGTTGACTTTTCCAGTTCTCATTGGAATTAAAAATAAAATCCCTAAAGTGCCTAAGCTGTAACACAGACTGCATGAAAGCTAGCCCAATTATTTCTGAAGCAGCAGATAAGAGAAAATCTTACTGCTAAAACAAGTTTCCACTCAGACCGAATGACGAGGGGGAGTGTCTCGTTTCTGTTATTTAAAATGATAATAGAGTCAAGTGAGTGAACGACTCCATGCTTTTATTGCTACAGGTTATCCAGATCATGGTGGCAGCAGTTGACACAGAGATGCACAGACTTCCCTCTCCACCTCCTCCAGCTCTTCCAGGGTGACAACAGGGCATTCCCAAGCCAGCTGAGAGATGTAATCTCCCCAGCGCCTCCTGGTTCTGCCCCGGGGCCTCTCCTGCAGTGTCTGGCCAAACTCACCTAGGGTTGCAAAGCAGCTTGCAGAGGCAGTGGTAGACAGGCTAAAGCATGATTTATGGATGATTATAAGCAGAGGCTCCAGAAACAGACTTATGTGCAGTCCAATAAAAAACTGCAAATTCATAGCTGGATGCATGCACGCTGAATGCTGACTGGTTGAAAAGTCAAAATATCAAGTGTGGCTGCAGTGAAGAGTTTCCACACTCAGCCTTACCGAGAAACATTCTTCAGCCTTTAATGTTATTTTAATGTTCTAAGGACCTGACACACCAACAACATGCAGGCGTGAGTCTGCACAGCTCGCTGTAGCACCTGCAGATTACCGACCTACAGCCACGCATGCCGCGCTTCTGCGGCTGAGCTTCTCTTCACAGGCTGAGCTCTGCGAACACGCTGAATGTATCAGCTGGACTTAATACTGCACACCGGTCGGGGGAAATCATTTGCATCATATTTATGTGAGAGCAGAGATGAATCAGCCTCTGCTAGTCTGTAAGTTGCTGGTCCACAGGGCACGGGTTCACACAGCGTGCAGGAAGTGAAGACCTGAATTTATTTATCCAATGTTTCCCAGCTGGGATGTTCTGATGCTCAGTGCAGGCTGTTTAAATGTGTATGAGGTCGGTTCATTGTGCTGTCGCACACATGACAATATCTGATTTGTTGTTTTTATTGTGTCTGAATAATTTCGCCTGAGCAGACATGAAAATAAAATCAGAGACACGATGCTCCAAATTGAGACTGTGCAGAGGGAAGCGGACGAATCGCAGCAGGCCATTAATCCACAGCTGTGCGTCTGTGCAGCTCGCCGCCTCGCTCTGTCTCTCCGTCAGCCTGTCGTCCTCTAACTCGCACCAACAGGCCGAACCAATCAGCTGTCACGACAGGAAGCTGCTGTGATCCGAATACTCACAGAGGCTTTTCTCCGTGACCGTGTTGGACAGGTGTGGAAAGTGTCCTGTCGGTCGCCGTTAGCATTCTGACGGCTGAAGCTGTCGGCACGCGCTCCTGTGAGGCGTGCTGGACGTATCGATGACAGACGACCTCTGGAGGTCAGAAAATCTGAAAATTTTCATCTGTTTGTGCATCTCTGTCATAAAGCCGAAATCGTTCTTTGTTGTTGTCTTGAACTTCCTGCCCTGAAGACCTGAATCCATATGAGATCCTCATCACCTCGTATGAGTCAGGACGCTGTCTGAAATAAATGCAGTGATTTTATCATAAATTCAGATTTTATTCATAACAGAACATAAAAACATATAAAATGTGGAAACTGTGAAAATGAACAACTGTGATAAAAATATGAGCTCCTTGTAAACATGATGGCAGCGACACGTCTGTAAAAGTAGGACAGGTCCATGTTTGCTCTGTAACATCAGTCTGTGATGGTCTGATGGAGGATTCCAGCTGCTCAGCAGTCCTGGCTCTGCTTCGTCCTCGTGTTGCTTTCATGATGCTCCAGATGTTGTCAGCTGGTCAGAGGTCTGGACTGCAGGCGGCCGGTTCAGGGCGGACTTTGCTCCTGCTCTTTAGCCCGAGTTTGGATGGATCTGACCTCAGATCAGTTTTTAAAGGAGCTTCTCTGTATGATTTAGCAGTAACCTGCACGCTGGTTTCTCGAAGAGTTCCTGAGTGCGTGCACTGATGTTTTAATGCAGCGCTGCTGACGGTTGCAGTTATCGGCCTCGTCCCTGCGCACACAGACTCCTCCAGGTTCTCCGAGTATGCTGATGGTGACATGTGCTGTGGATGTTCACAGTGAAACTGTTCCACAGTATTTCACAGATGGTGGATGTCTGCCCGTCTTTACACCTGAGAAACCCCGCCTCTTTAAGACACTCGTTTTATACCCGATCATGTGACTGACCTGCTGCCAGATGTTTCTGTTTAGCATCTCTTACTTTTCCAGATTCTTGTTGACCCGCCTCGACTTTATTGAGACTTTTATTAACATTGAATTCAAAATGAACTCATATTTTGTTTATTAAAAATCTGACATGTTGTTTATGTTCTGTTGTGAATGAAATGTGTGTTTATGAGAATTGCAGTCGTTTCGTTGTGTTGTTATTTACGTTTGAGCCAGGATGTGGAGGTTACGCTCACAGGAAGTAGCGCTCATTGTGGGTGTGATCGGTTTCCTCTCGTGCTTGGATCAGAGCTCAGCTCTCATCAGACAGATGGAGCCTCAAATGTTGAGCGTTTGATGAACAATAACAAACACACTGAATGTGTTTTTGTCATTTCTGAAATGTTAGCATCATTTTTAGTCCCACTCCAAAGTTTGGGGTCACTGAGAAACGTCCTTGTTTTTGAAAGAAAAGCACATTTGCTTTTACTTAAAACAACATTAAATTAATCAGAAATGCTCTGACAATTAGTGATTAATGAAATTATTAAAGGTGAACAATAGTAATACCTGCGTGGGTGTAGAACGGCTCTTTTCCAGCAAATGTCACTGCCGAGCTCCAGCATCACACGTGTGAGGAGACGGGCTGACTGCAGTCATGTGAGCGCCGCTGCAAACACACTCAACGAAGTTTAAAGAAGAGCAAATGTCCCCGGCGTGAGTGTTTCAGAGTACGGCTTCGGTTCAGGCAGGTCAGCGTCCAGGTCGACAGATTTCCAGCCGATCAGCTGATCTCCAACAGTGACGCCGTGGAGCTCCGACCTCGGCCCGTCAGTCCAAACACCCACTCGTTATGAAGAAGCACCTGATTCGCTGTGTTCATGTTTCTGTGCATCAGCACTTTGACACTGATCTGTGTTTCATCTTCCTTCATTCACCCCAACCTGGCCCCGCCCCTCCCTGAGCCTGGTTCTGCCAGAGGTTTCTTCCTGTTAAAGGAGAGTTTTTCCTTCCCACTGTCCTGCCTCACAGGGGTCATCTGGTTATTGTGGTTTCTCTGTATTATCGTAGAGTCTTTACCTTACAGCATAAAGTGCCTTGAAACAGCTGCTGTTGTGATTTTGTGCTGAACAAACTGAATTGACCTAAAAACCACAACCCTGACCCTGACCCTGACCCTGGTCCCGGCCCTGACCCTGACTCTGACCCCGGTCCCGGCTCTGACCCTGACTCTGACCCCAGTCCCGGCCCTGGTCATATGTAACTTGAGTTTATTAAACTGTAATCTGTGAAAAAATAAAATAGTAAAATAAAATAAAATAGTTAGAGGTGCCAGTGAGCTCAGAGGTCATTAAAGAGGTAACTGCTCTTCCTCAGCGATGATGCCCTGAGGTCTGACCTGCCACCAGGTCGTATCAAAGGAAGTGTCCCTGAGCCAGTCACAGAGCACCAGTCTGACCCCTTCATCACCAGCGGTGGCCGTGTGTGCACGGTCATGTTTCAGGTTTTTCTGCTGCAGTATTAAAACAGAAAAATGAGGCTGTGAGGGGAGCAGCAAACAGCAAAGCGACGCTCGTGCTCGCAGGGCGGAGGTGTGATTAGCGTCTGCAGTTTAACAGCAGGACGCTGTTGGTGGAAAGAGCCTCACTGCTGCGACTGAAGCTTCATTACTGAGACTCCCACAGATCTGAGCACATTAGGACCTCGACAGAGTCAAACGTGAGCTCGCAGTCACGACGGGCCAAAGAGCCGCTCGAGCTCTGCAATTAAACCCAAATGCAAAGCTGAGCCCATGAAATGAACATATTTCCTCTGCCTGTACGTCTGCACTGCATCACGTCAACGTCGGATCAGTTCTCACACCGAAACTAAAGTAAAACAGCCTCAACACACGACACACGAGCTCATCACATGTCAGCTGACTTACAGGTACAAACTGTACCACACAGATTTCAGCGGTGCGCACAAAGACTCCGATTACCACTCAGCTGTGAGTGTCAACAGGTAAATGGTTTTTCATTGACAGACCTGCAGGCAGCAGCACGATGATGCGCTCGGTGTGAGGAGGGCGGAATAGTTATTTCAAACCAGAGCTGATGCTTCACTGAGCACACGACATTTATCAGCAAATTGAGTCAGAGATGGAAGAACGAGAAGAAAGAGACGTGGCAGGAACAGTTACCTCACGCTCACCTGGACCCTAAAAATAATCAAATCAAATAAGCATCAGCCAGAGCATCATCCTGCTCGCCATCTCACCAGGTACACTAACACACGAGTGCTCGGTGAAACAATGAGTAAAGCTAGACTGAAGTAAAAATGAAAACTAGCTTACAAAACTACTTAAACTGAAGTAAAAATGTGCAGAAAATGTCTTCAGCTTTAGTCTCTACCAAGCAGCCGGACAAATGAAGGCTGCAGTTCCTTCAACGTCCAGCAGAGGCAGCAGTGAGTCAGTCGCACAGACTCCCATGTTAATAAACCTGTTTACAGTCTGTCCATCCATCTATTCGTTTACGCTTATCCTTTTCAGGGTCGTGGGGAGGTGGAGCCTATCCCAGCTGTCTTAGGTTGAGAGGCGGGGTACACCCTGGACAGGTCGCCAGTCTGTTGCGTCTGTTGTGTTTTGTGTACTTTTACTGTGATCTGAGTACTGAAATTAAGTTGACCGTGGAGTGGGGTGCACATGGATTACGGGTGTGTACTGAAGAGGTTTCTGGGGTCTGTTACCTTGTTGCCATGGCGATGCCAGGTAGATGAGAGGACGCTACAGTTTAATATGTGAATATTTATATTTCGGGTCTTGGGCAGAGGGGTGTGCGTTTGCTGAGTGGGCATGCAGGGCTGCAGGCTGTTTCATCATCACATCATTGAGACTGTGATGATGTCACCCACACGCCTCTGACCAACCAACAAACACCATCAGCCCCCCGACACCCCCGAAACCAAGTGTGGCTCTTTGTTTTTAATGTGAACAACACATTCAGCCATTTATGTCAGTGTTCACAGAAATACCTCAGAAAACTGAAATGATCTGTTCATGATGACATCATCACACATCATCCGTTGAAGCTCACGCGCTCTCGCTGCAGGATCCTCCTGAACGACAGGCGTCGCCACTGTGGAGCAAACATGAGCGCCGACACAGGAGGAGAAAACATCAGCGCTGCAGACAGAGGAGGCTCTCTCCACAAAGTTTCATCTCCTGTTTACTCTCTGAGCTCCTCTCTGCTGCCCCCCTCCTTTGGTGGCACCCCAGATTTTGCAGACACTTCCTGTGAATCACACAACATCAGTGACTTTAAGAACGAGGCTCGTGGTTCCGTCTCTTCGTTGACGTATGTTTCAGGCGACCATATTTGACAACAGCACGATCAAACTGGAAATTCTGGCCCCCGTTTGGTCCCCTATGACAACATTCTGGACACGCTCCTGTCCGCGAGCCTCCGGCTGAGAAACAAAGTGAGTGGGAGGGAGGGGAAGAATTTGAAATCGGCTCATTTCACTAAACATCATCATCATCATCAGTCACCCCCCCCTCCCCACCCATCACCAAACCCACCCGACCGCCCTGGGCAATGACGTCAGTGGGGCTTTAAAAGAGCCGCTGTGACGGGACAGAAGCAGAAGATCCTCCGAGCCGCAGACAGACAGACACGTGACGAAGATGAACTCCTCCTCGCGCCTCCGCTGCCTCCTCCTGCTCCTCGTCTCCCTCACCGCCTCCATCAGCTGCACCTCCGCCGCGCAGAGAGACTCCAAACTCCGCCTGTTGCTGCACCGGACCCCGCTGCTGGGCTCCAAACAGGTCCGACACGCACACACGCACGCGCGCACACGCACACATTTAATTTGATTTCAAAAAATCTATTTGAACTTTAATCGGAGTCTAAAAAAGTTTGGAAATGATTTTCTGTGAAAGTTTTGTAGAAAAATTAAAAACTGCAGCAAAAAAGTTTTAATGTATTAAATGTAATGAGTTAGAAACAGTTTGGACTGCAAACGTGTAGGAAACATCACAGAGTGAAGACGAGGCTGAATATTGTCTTTATGAATGAACAGCCATAAAATGTGACCAATAAATCCACGTCTGTGACGCTGACACCAAATATCCAGGAAACAGCTCCTTAATGAAAAACACAAAAACCTGCAGCTGGTGTAAAAATCACAGTCGTTTGTTCTGTGTTCGTGAACGTTTGAGGGCTTCAGCTCTGATTTCAGCTCCGTCTGTGGAGCCGTTCACTCCTATAAAAGAAATCAGAAGCTGAAAACATCATCATCATCATCATCACTGAATAAAATCAGACAGGAAAGCAAAAGGATGCAAATAAAAGCTTCAGTCTTTATTAAAAACACTGAGCTGACAAACTGAGTGTAAAGGTTTTTTTTAACTTGAAGTTCTCCGAGGCTTTAAATCCTCCAGAGAAAACGTTTCCCTCCATCACAGAGCGCTTCAGCTCCTTTGGCTGAGTCCAGATTCACTTTAACTACACACGTCCTGAACCAGTCTAATACTTGACAAACGAGCTGAAATCACACCTTCTCGGTCTGTGAAGGGTTCCTTTTATTTCTTCATCGTGACCTGCGTGAAGCTCTCCTGACGATGACGAGAGGGCGAGGAAGGTTTGTTTGGCAGCTGTAAATCAGCCGATGATTCATCTCCTCATCGCTCCTTCGTGGATTCTTTATGGTTGAGTCTGTACAGCCCGAGCGACCAATGAAGACAATGTTAGTGCTGTTTAATGTCTCAGATGCTTTCAGCAGCCGCTCGCGTCGTGACTTCAGTCAGAGACGAGGTGAACGTTCTGAAGAAGCTCAAACAGCTTCTTCTTCCATCAGTGAAGGTTTGCAGGACTCTGACACTCTGCTGCTGCTGTGCTCAGCTCTGACATCCACATCCTGACTGATGTTTTCACTTTGGCTCCACATCAGCTGCTTCTTCTGCAGCTCCTCTATGAATGACCTGCTCAGACTTTCAGCTTTCACCCATAAACACGTGAACACTTTACACTCACTTTACATAGAGCGTTCATTTCATCTCAGTGTTATTCGTACAGCACAAGTTCACAACAACAGTCGCCTCCAGGTGCTTCACACTGTAGGCTAAAGCCTCTACAGCAAGAATCAGACGACCCGCGGCGACAATGGGAAGGAAAAACTCCCCTTTAACAGGAAGAAACCAGCAGAGCCAGCGTCGGGGAGGGGCGGACAACGGGGGAAGGTAATGAGGAGAAAGAGAGATGGGCAGAGAGGAGAGGACAAAACTAAAATGTGATGACACACAGCAGGTAGAGATCAGTGTCTGCACAGACGGTTGGTGTTCAGAGAAGGGGCGCGGCACGCTTTTTGAGTAAAATGGAGGACGTCGACCATGAAGACGGCACGCAGACAGGAAATGACGATGGTGTCTGACGTCTGCAGACTCATGACTCACAAATGCTCAGAAACTATTAGACAAAATCTCTTTTTCTTTTTTGATGTATGCAGTTTTCTTCAGCACCCCACAAACTGCTCGGCAGGAAGTGAAGGAGTCACAGCTCACCCTTTCACAATAAAGCTTGAGAGTTTTCAGAGCAGGGCTGCACGCTCCAAACTTGGTTTGTGGTTTTCCGCCCCCTAGAGGTTTAAGTGTGTCAGCATCTTTCTCTGATTGGCTTTAACCTCCTGATGTCCTGCAGGTCACGGCGACACGTTTAGAGGAATGGTCCTTCGGAACAAATTTACAGATTACTGTGATTTGGTTGAAACTTTTAGTATTTAGTTACATTAGATGTTTTCAAAACACAAACCCGTAAAATCTTTAAGAAAAATGTCAAAAACCTGTTTAAACTAAAACTTTAATATTTATCCACCAAATAACAACCTGAACTCGTGTTGTTGTAGCTCGTGTTCCAGCCACACGCTCGACTCTCTGAGACGTCAGAAATTAATAAAGCCAAACATTCAAACACGAAAACAAATGTTTCTGTTCAGAAATGTCAATAACTGTGATTTCACAGCTTAAAAAAAATAAATAAAAATTGTTTGTTTGTTTGTCAAACAGTAAATTCACAAATGAATGAATAATGAAAATGTTTTGTTATTAGCATTGAAAACTACATTGATCATTTTTCAAAACTAATTATTGTAGTAAAAATTTCACTTATAATAAAACAAAACAATTTTTAAAATTTCATTATTATTTCATTTAATTCTCCTCAGGATAGAATTTACAGTAATATATGAATTAGATTTTAAAGATTTGTTTATTAGGTACTAAAACAAACAACCAACATAAACTAATGAAGAAAAAACTCTTCTGAACATCAAAAGCTAAATTTATTTAGGTTTAAACTAAATTGTATTTTATAAATTAGTTTTGCTTTTTTCACAGTGTTGCCACTTTCAGTCAGTTTGTAATTATACATCAAACACAAATAACTTCCTGCTTCATTAAATCACAAACTAAATGTTATTTTTGTGAGAAATGTAAAATCTTCACTTTATCTATTTTTTTACTACTGAATCTGGGTGATGTCACAGACAGGGGATGTCCCTATATGGTCATCGCTGGCAATGAAGCCCCGCCCACCACCTAAAACGAGCAGCTAATAGTTTTTTTCAAAGGTGAGGCGTTAGACAGGTGGGAGATAAAGATCATGCAAAGCTCCCCTCCTCCCTCCATCACAGAGTAAAAACAGGAAACTCGTTTCACTTTAACCAGCCGACGCTGAGCTTTGTTGAGAATGAGCTCTTCACGTTCCCACACTGAGTTATTCGTGTCCGTGTTTTTTTTATCTTGACGTGTTTTCAGGACATGTCGCGGTCCTCGCTGGCGGAGCTGCTCCTCTCTGACCTCCTGCAGGAGGAGAACGAGGCTCTGGAAGAGGAGAACTTCCCTCTGGCTGACGGTGAACCCGAAGACATCCGCGTCGACCTGGAGCGCGCCGCCGGCAGCGGCCCGCTGCTCGCCCCCCGAGAGAGGAAAGCCGGCTGCAAGAACTTCTTCTGGAAGACCTTCACATCCTGCTGAGAGCCTCCTCCTCCGCCTCCCGCTCCTCCCGCTCCTCCTGCTCCTCCTGCTGTACAGAAACACGAGACTGACGTGATTAGTTTGGATGAAGTGTTTTGATTTTTCTGAGCTGATTCTTTCTGAATGTAAACTTGATGAAACTATTTTTAATTGTTGGTTTGAATAAAATCTGTTTGAGACAAACACTCGACCCCGTCTGCTGCTCGGGGGTTGGGGTGGGGGGGGGGGGGTAAACACCTTCATCATGATGAAGAACTGCAGCTTTTATTGAAGCTGATTAATGCCGGGGAGGAAGGGCTGAACAATAAAATAACTTTAATGATGGTTAATAAAGAGAGGAAGGGGCTCCATAGCAACCACAAGAAGGAATATTTAATCAAACTGAGATAACGAATCAGATCCTAAGTTTCCATTTTATTGATCCTCAGAGGCCGGACTGAACGTCACAGCAGAGAAATCAATGAAAATCACCTGTGCAGATGTTCGGGCCATAAGTATGTGGACACGTGTGCACTGACACGGAGGAGAGGAGGGGCTTTAGGTTTTCTTCACCACAGAAATCAATCACTTCACTCAAGGTTCCTTAAAAAGCACATTTCAAGGTCAAACACAATGAGTAGAAAAGCAACTTTTGTCTCTTTTTGTCCAGTTTTAACTTCATTTTTTGCACGTTTTTAATTTCAGGGTGTGAAACATTTAACCACAGAATGACCAAATAACAGAACCTCGGGTTTATATCAGCTGCACGAAGCTTCTGTTCTTCTTCACATCTTTGGCAAAGACTGATTATCACATCTGTCAGCCTTCCAGCAGCCCTGGCGACATTTCCTCGAGCACGCCTGAAAGTGTGGGCTTGGCGTGGCTGAGCGCAGGAAATCTAAATGAGGCCCGACAGACAGACTGGTGTGGAAAAGCGTGTCCACAGTCAGTAACAGAGAAATGAATGCAAACATAATCAGAACACGAGCCTCCAAACACAGAGCCAATAAAGCCCGATGTTCTGTGAACCTGTCCCCAAAACTCTCACCTCCATTTTAATCACAGCAGCTTCTTCAGTGAGCAGCAGCAGGTAGCGTTTTAATTTTCCATTCCAGTTATCTTTACAATCACCGCGTGTCACACCTGAGTACAGGCTATCTAATATGAGCAGCTTTCACACTGTTGCTGAGTTATTTCCACACGTTTGACAGCAGAGACGCTGTGTAATTACTGCCTGCTCTAAATGATGCTGGAGGCAGCGAGGATGGAAATTAAACTCGCTGAAAAACAAGACTCGACTAAAACTTCTGCTCACAACTTCAGCCAGACGCTCTCACACTATTCAAAGACACAGGATTCATCACTGTGTCCATGAACGAATCACTGAAATCAGTATTTATATTTCTGACTACTTCTTACTTTTACTCCCCACATTTTAAAAGCAGGCTCGTTACTTTAGGCCTGATGTGTTTGAGGCAGTGTGAGGCAGTGCTGTTCGTGTGTGAATCACAAGGAGACGTCGCAGCAAAGACGTCACAGAGAGTTTGCTTTGTCTTGGCCCAACACCTGAACGACTGCAGGTGTCTGTACGTTGCGTTTGCGTCAGCGTGGAGCTAACCCTACAGACGAGGAGCGAGCACAAAGGCAGTAACGTTTTTAGGTGTTTCTATCAGCTCAACAATCATCAGCAAACACACAAACTGTGTGTGTGCAGTTTGTCTCACAGTGTGTTGCAGCTAAAGGTCCAGCTGCTGATTTCACAGGGAGAGAAAAGACAGAGAGCTGAGTTCACTCAGAGATGGAGAAAGATAAGAAAGAAGGACAGGAGAGGAAGAAGAGAGCTTAGAGTTAAAGGAAGGATGCTCAAGTCACATGGAAGTCCCCATGCTGTTAAATCTGTACATGTCACATTCTGTTTTCATGTTGTGAATCAAACTGATGCAGACTAACTGTGATATTTAAAGGCTGCATGAAAACCCTCTGCAGGTTAGTGCAGGATAAACAGGTTAGCTTGCTGCACAGTGGCCGTGGTTTCATGGTCACAGTTAGCTTACATCAAGTGGAGCAGAGATTCATAACAAGTCAAGAACACTGTGGGGCAGCAGACGTGTCAATGTTAAAGTCTGCGATCAACAGACGCCCAGATAATGGAAAACACCGAGCGTTTATGTCGAGGCACAAACCACCAGCTACACTCAAGAACTGCGAGACCAGATTGGACTCAAACATCTAAGAGAGCTAAAAACGTTCTTTAGGACGCCTGAAAGTGAGAAGGAACGAAGAATGAAGAGAAAAATGTGAAAAGGAGGAAGAGAGGAATTTAAACTGAGCCACAGGTGGAAGTCAGGAGACGTGATTCTGATCAGCCTGATGTTAAACTGCTGCCTCGCCTCCTCCGTGAGGTGTGTGTGTGTGTGTGTGTGTGTGTGCGCAGCAGCTGCTGCAGTCAGATTAGCAGCTCCTTTCACTCATTAGTTCTTTGTT
This sequence comes from Oreochromis aureus, assembly GCF_013358895.1. NCBI lineage: Eukaryota > Metazoa > Chordata > Actinopteri > Cichliformes > Cichlidae > Oreochromis > Oreochromis aureus. The sequence continues at coordinate 1,793,461 of NC_052955.1, read as the reverse complement.
AAGAAAAGCTTTCAGGAGCTTAATGAGAGCTGATGATTGGCAGCTGAGACACACGCACCAGCAAATGGAGAGGGCGTCCATTACCGACGATCACGTGACGGCACTACGTGTGAAATCACATGATCCGCTTTGAAAGTTGGTCAGATACTCAGAGTGCATTGAAAATGGTAACAGCCCATTTCTTCTAAACATGATCAGAAACAGATGCAAACTGAAGCTCAGCGGGAATAAAATATGTGAACGGAGCCGAAGGAAGCAAGACGGATATCAGACGTTCAGGAGGAGCATAGCCTCAGTTCTGTCAGTGCGGCGGGACCGTCTACCCAGCTGGTGATTAAATACATTAGATTCAAAATAATAGGAAATGAATGATGCCAACCAAAAGAAGAATGCACCCAGGACTGAGCCTTGTGGAACACCACAGGTTAGCGAGCCAATGTGCATGCTGATCCTAAGAAAGTCCTCTCAGATAAGTATGAGGAAAACTGCGGCGTCCCAAACAGGACATGAGGAGGGTGAAGACAGTGTGTTTATCATCAGTATGTCATTCAGTGTGATCAGAGACAGTGAGGTAAATGACTCGACACGAAGGATGAGCCGACCCAGTTTAGACCAGATTGGACTTTATGTGCCGTGTGACCTAAAACCAGTTTAATACCATGTCTTAAGTTATCGTTGTTAACATTACACAAACTTACAGACTCTAAGCTAAACGTTTGTGTGAAGCCAGTGTCCCTGATGCTCGAGCTTTGGCATCCCGAAGCGTCCCGTACTTGCACTTATTTCAGGGACGATCTCAGCAGCTGCGACTCCACATGGAGCTCTGACCTCACTAAACTCTCTCCTGATGAGTTTATGGTCTCAGCCGCTGATTTCAAGCCCAACTGAATAAAACATGATTTCTATTTGGTTTCATTTTGTGTTTTCATTAGAGTCAGAAAGGCCCATAAAGCAGGGGCGGGCGTAAGACGAGGCTTCACAACACGACCCCACAAATCGCATCTTTTACACACAGTCTGTGAGCTTGTCTGTGCTTCCTGCTGTGGATCTTATTATAATGTCCGCATGACCATCAGAAACCTGCTGCTTGAATATATGTGATTGTTTCACAGCGGCGTGCAGCGGAGCGTCTTCCCTTTTTCAATATTAAATTTCAGCATTTAATTACCCTCAATAAAAGACTTTGGCTAATTTGAGGCGTTCGTGTTTGCCTTCCAGCTTCAAATCCTAATTAAAGCCTAAACAGGTTCGAAGCTTCATCCAGAAAAACTAAACAGATCGAGGAAAGACTCGAAGGCCTCGTGTGACCCACAGCTTCCTCTGACCTTTCCTCCTGCTGCTAATCAGAGGCTAATCTCAGCATCTGACATCAGCCTCTGATTAGCAGCTGGTAATGTCGACTGATTGCAGAACCACACACAGTAGAAGAGTCAGAAGTTCTTCCGTTTTACATTTATTCTCAATTTAATTCAGACACAGTAGTGTGCAAAAGTCTTGAGCTGTTTCTTGATGTTTTTATTTATGAAACATGCAAACAGTTTCATTCTAACCAGTCACTATCTGGTGTGACCACCTCTGTCATTTCTTTAAGTGTTCAGGAACATCTTCAGTTTTATTCATAGAGCATCAGTTCACAGCAACAGCTGCCTTCAGTATTAGAAACTGAGGAGCAGCGACAGCGGGAAGGAAGAACTCCTTTCTAACAGGAACCAGGCGCAGGGAGGCGCAGGGAGGTGCATGTGGGTTGCGTTTTGATCCCACACTGCTTCCATGACTGTTTTTCTGTCCAGGTATGCTTCTACCTTTCCCAACCAGATGTTTTCCAGATGTTCCTGCATGGATGATCCAGATCTTTACTTTTCTCCCTTCATAATTCATCAGTTTGTCAAAGATCTCCACCACCTGTCTGACATCCAGCCCAAAATGTGACAGAGCCACCACCATGTCTCACTGTCAGACCTCCTGCATACTGACCATGATGTGGATCCATCTCTCCATCACACCTGTTCCTCTGTGTCATGTGAAGGCTGTGTGCAGACTCCAGAGACAAACGTGAACTCAAAGTAACAAACTTCAAAATACAAAGAATAAACACAGGCAGACAAGACACAGCATGAATGAGGGAAACACAGGGCTTAAATACACAGAGGGAGCAATCAGGGGATGAGTAACAGGAGGGAAACACAGCTGGGGCAAATCAGGCCTAACGAGACAAAGGAAGCAAAACCAGACGCATTAACATGAGACAGGGACTTTCAAAGTAAAACAGGAAACACAGACTGAACTTACAGACACAGACTCACAAGCAGGCACTGCAACAGAGACGTGGGAACAGGGCAGACACAGACATTGACTGGACACAGAATAGAGGGAGTAAGGAAACCAAAACTTAATCACACACCAAGAAGAACTGGGGAAAAATAGAAATGCAAAACAGAAACCAAAACCTTCACAAAAATAAACTAAGACAAGAACACAAATAAAAAGGTACAAAACTGAAACCACTGGGTCAACGACCCAGGAACCCTAACACTCTGATCTTCAGTTCTCGTATCATTTTCATATCTGTTTCCCTTCATTAAGCACGGCTTCCTGACAGCCGTCCATCCACTGAGACATCTCTGATGAGGATCAGTGGACAGTAGATGATCAGCTGAAGGTCCAGATCATCTCTCAGCTCCTGTGTCAGGTCCTTGCTGGAGTTTTTCCTCTTTCTTAAGGACGTGACTTTCAGAGTTTTTAAGCCTCGCGCTGCTTTGTTTAAACGACACACAGCACACCCTGCTGAGGTTTTGTCATGTGTAGTGGGACCAGAAGTACAAACTCAGATAACAAACTGACCTTTATTACACACAGGACAAGAGACTGTCAGAGTAAAACAGGAAACTAACAGTGAGACTGAAACACCTGAGCTTAATAAACACGAAGACAAACCGACTGAACAGGGATGATATAACGGAACCACAGACCAGGCATGTGGAACACAGGAGGGAGAATAACAAGGAAAACGATGAACATCAGATGATCGCCTAAACTAAGCAAAGATAATATTTAAACTGAAAAGTACAACAAAGTCAAACAGCAAACAGAAAACAGTGGATATTATGTATCATTAATGTGTAACAACAGTCTGCACAGTCATGCAGGCTTTAAATCCTATCAAGGCTTAAAGTGTGCATTATTAGGGGCGTGGCCTCTTTGACTGACAGGTGGACGGTGACACAGACAGCTGTAGCTGTGTTGGTGCTACGGCTGCGGTGAGGTTTGTGTACTAACAGACATATAGACATATTTACATTCTATTTTGATGCCTGATGTCTAAATGTGAGACCCCTAACCCGACATCATCTCCATCATCTGCTTCAGCAGCAGCGAGTCATCTTTAGGTGGATGTGCAGGTGCTTTTAGCCTCTGACAGGAAGCTGCCATGACGTCATACACCTCTCCGTCTTGTTAAGAAGTGAGCGTTTCTTTATAAAACAGGAAACGGCAGCTGCAGCCGCACAAAGAGCCTGAGCCGCCAATCAGCCCGTCAGCCAATCACACACCAGCGTTTAAACAGCTTCAATAAACCTTAATGAGCGTTAATTACATCTGAAAGCTTCACTGGAACGCAGCGCACACTGCCTTTTAACTCTGTGTGTGTGTGTGTGTGTGTGTGTGTGTGTGTGTGTGTGTGTGTGTGTGTGTGTGTGTGTGTGTGTGTGCGTGTGTGTGTGTGTGTGTGTGTGTGTGTGTGAGTGTGAGTGCGTGTGTGTGTGTGTGTGTGTGTGTGTGTGTGTGTGTGTGTGTGTGTGTGTGTGTGTGTGTGTGTGTGTGTGTGTGTGAGTGAGTGAGTGTGAGTGCGTGTGTGTGTGTGTGTGTGTGTGTGTGTGTGTGTGTGTGTGTGTGTGTGTGTGTGTGTGTGTGAGTGTGAGTGTGTGTGTGTGTGAGTGTGTGTGTGTGTGTGTGTGTGTGAGTGTGAGTGCGTGTGTGTGTGTGTGGTGTGTGTGTGAGTGTGTGTGTGTGTGTGTGTCTGAGTGCGTGTGTGTGATGTATACAGCAGCTGATTAGTTGTTTTCAATGAATCGTCTTTTTAAGGTGAAATCATCATCAGAAGCCACACACACACACACACACACACACACACACACACACACACACACACACACACACACACACACACACACACACACACACACACACACACACACACAGCACGATGATGTCAGCAGCATTCAGGAGATCAGAGGTCAAACTGCGATCAGCAGGGCTAACCAATCACAGAGCAGTTGATAAAGTGGAGAAACACAGTGTGTTGCCGCGGTGACGTTATCATCAGCCTCCAGGTTTGGAGGTGAGTCAGACTGCGAGTTTTGTGTGGGGCCCAGTGCATGATGGGTAGGCGTGGCGTGCTCTGGGTTCAGTCTGCAGCGAGAAGATGACACAAACTTCAGAGTTTAACGTTTAAGAGACATGACCTTTGACCTCTGCAGCAGCTGCTTCCTCCTGATTAAAAGGTCGCTGAGCTTCAGTTTGTTCACACATCCACACGTCTTCTACTTCTGGCCGTTTATGCAGATGAGTCATTTTAACTTCGAAACAAAATGAAACCCCATGTTTGTGAAACGCTGCAGGTAAGAGCTCGACCTGGCTCAGGTAAGCAGCCAGCTGTTACTTGTTGGGACTGTATCTGCCTCAACTTCAAGACTCACTTTTAATATCCATGTATGTGTTTAACACATTTTATACCAGAGCGTCTCTTTGTCCATCGACACGACAGAACAACGTCTGAGTGTCTGCGTGACTCCAGACCATCTTCACAGTTCCTCCTTTACATTTCAGCCATCGGCCTTTTTCTTTCTTTCATGGTGAGATCTAAAACCAGGCGCAGAGCTGGAGTCCATCACATGGAGAGGACCTGGAGGAGACGTGGTCCACGTTTGAGTCTGGGTGGACTTCCTGTGTGTGTGTCTGCAGCGCGGCCTGTGATGAGTTCACATCTGATTCACTGAAACTTCACAAAGACGCACAAAGGAAATGTTGTTTTCAGGAGGCTGACCTTCAGCTGTAACTGCGTTTGAAACCTGAAAGACGAAGTGACGCAAACACCGCCGCCGCATCATGTAAAGTGACGTTTGGAGCGCACAGGTGAGGATGAGTCAGCCTCCTGCAGGTGTTTGAGCATCGCCGGCGTCTCTCCCACAATAAGAAGTCACCCGACAGCGAGAAGCTGAAGGTTTTCACTGCAGCTCATCTTCGTCTCTTTGACAGATGCAGCTGCTGCTTTTCTTCTGCTCAATGACAAGGTGACGCTGAAGAGCTCCTCATTCACTTCACCTCCTTTCCTTCACCGCCTCTTCTCCTCTCCTCTCTCCTTCCTCACAGGGAAATGAGAGGAGAAGAGGATGTGATGAGGAGGGAGGTCGTCTTCTTTGGAAGAACCGTCAGAAAAAAGAGGGCAGGATGGGAAGAAAATGAAAAGAAATAAAGAACAAGAAAACGGAAGATGGAAAGAAAGAAGACAAAAAGATGGTGAAAGGTTGAAGCACTAAAGAAAGAAAGAATCTGCCAGGAAATGACATCATCAGTCATTTCCTGGTCCAAACAACGAGGAGGGTCTAAATTCTTTTAGATTCAAAAGTTAGTTTCTATCTACAGATGATAAACCATCACCGAACATGAATCAGGCAGGAGTCTTTCAGATGATCTGCAGTGAGAGTAGGGAGCAGGTGGAGGTTAGAAACCCAGTGGAGGCGAGACACAGACAGGAGGAGAGGTAGTGAAGGTGGATGAGCTTAAATAGTTGGGGTCAACCATAAAGCCATGGACGGTGCCCAAGACAGGTGAAGATGAGAGAGCAGGCAGGGTGGAGTGGGTGGAGACGGGTGTCAAGGGTGGTGGCAGAAGGAGCAAGAGGTAAAGGGGAGGTTTAAAGATGGCGGTGAGACCTGCTGGGATGCGATGTATGGAGGAGGAGGAGGAGGCCGAGCTGAAGGTGTAGAACACCTGAGTCCATCAGAGGAGGTTTGCAGGTGTGCAGACGAGACCGAGGGAAACTTTATCATCCACAAAGGGGCAGTTTGCTTTGGAGCCAGCAGCACAAATAACACAAGACAGAATGAAAAAATGAATAGGAAGATATGAGAATTTAAGGGAGGGAGAGTGGATGTGATGGAGCTGCCAGGCTGGAGGAGAAGAGGACGAGCTCAGAGGTTGATGGATACAGTGAAGGAGGACATGCAGAGGGTGTATGTGTGACGGAGGAGGTTCTCACTCAGCTCTGTGAGAACAGCAGCGACGCCTGGAGGATTAATGACGTGCTGCCACCTGGTGGCTGTGGACATACTGACCGTTCACTATCATCTGACAGAAACAGGTCAACACTTTAGAACGAAAACAGCCTCGATGACAGAGGCGTGAGGGAAACAAGGAAAAGAAGGGAGCTGTGCGAAGCTCCTCCACGTGATGTCACGGGCGAGTAGCTCACAGAGGAGACTGAAGAACTGCTCCCTGTACTGTGTGTCTGCGGCCAGCAGGGGGAGCTGCTGGATAACCTTTGACTTCATTTCCAGTTTGCTGTGTTTGCGTCACTGTCACTGCTTTACTGTGAGATGATCATAGAAGCTTGTGTCAGCAGAACAGGACACGCTTCCTTCATGGATGTGAAATAGTCACAGTGCAGAGACATCACAAACATGTTTGTCCTGCAGCGCCTGATCAATCAATCACTGATTATACATGATAATCATATAATCACATATGTTATTGTATATACTATCATTATAATAATAATAATAAAGCGCTGGATCATTACTATGGAGGCAGCTTTTCAGGGCACCCAAAGCGCCCTTTACAATGACAGGCATCATTCATTAAAGCCAACACCAGTGCGGTTGCCCAAGTGGACACAACGCCAGGACAGAGAGGCCGAACCGGTGACCTTCCGGTTACAGGTGCCCTTCCCAACCCCCTGAGCCACGGTCACCCCAAACATTGTCTGGACAGGTCTGAATTAATCAAAGTATAATTACTAATTAGTTAAATATTGTTAAATATTGTAAATATTGTTAATATCCCAGACTGAGTGCTGTATTTGGTAACAGGAAGAAAGAAAGAAGTGATTCTTTTAAAGCCTTTTAATCTGTGTAGTTACTGCAGTGTGCCTGCAGGGGGCAGAACCACTGCTCTGTTCACACCTGCACAGTTTAATTAGGCAGCAGGTGTGACACAGACGCAGGTGACAGCATGAGTCACCGCCGAAAGAAGAACCTCTGTCTGAGCTCCAGGTGTACCTAATAATGTGGCCTGCTCCTGGGTGGAATTTTATTTTGACGCTGAGATCTGAGCACTTCCTCCTCCTGCTGATCCAGTCCAGCTGGTTCCTGGTTTGTGCCTCCTGTGAGCCGTGACGTGGGAGAACCTGCTGAACCCGTCTGACCCCGCCCACCTGCTCCAGGTGACAGCGTCAGCTCACATGGAGCGCGGTCGTCTTTATAAATGCTCGTTTCATCCTCTCGATCCTTTCATTCCCTTGGCCGACATTTTGATTGGATAAAATGAAAGTGTTCTGCTCATTTCCTGCTTATATTCTTAGAGCAGCTTTGCATGATTCACTGCTCAGAATAATCTTTCTTTGTCTTATGCTGGGCCTCATGCAGCCCCTCCCTCCATCCTCGGTCTCAAACACGTTGTTTTCAAGCCCTCACTCCAAAAAGACTACTGTCTTTTCTGCTTGGCCAGCTTCTGGAAGCCTGCAGAGGGGCAGCACTCAGTGCCCATGAGCTGTACTGTCTGAGCTTTAGAGATTTCTACAGGTTTGTGTTCCTGGACACAAAGAAGTGAAACGTGCCCTGAGAGGAAAATCACCTGGATTGAAGTTATGTTTGCTGGACAGATAAATTCAGACCATTTTGAAAGCTCTCACTGACTCGTGGTTCGTACATGTGAGCGTCCCCCAAAGAGCCGTTAAGAGCAGGAAGAGCAATAAACACCAGTTTATTGATTTGTGTGTGTGTGTGTACACACAGCCGTGGTTTCTAAGCCCGTCCTGTGAGGCTGATGGAGTCCTCGGGCTCTCACGCCAGCGACCAGCGTTCAGCTCTCACACTGACCATTAATTACACATCTAATCATAAAAGTACAGAAAGTAGTTTAAGGGTGGTGTAGTACGGTGGCTCTGAGGTGATAAAGAACACTTCCCTTCCTTGAAAACGATGGATCACATTCCCGGTTTTGCGTGTGTCCAGTTCCCGGTGTGAAGGTCCCTCCCTGAGCCTGGTTCTGCTGGAGGTTTCTTCCTGTTAAAAGGGAGTTTTTCCTTCCCACTGTCGCTAAAGTGCTTGCTCATAGGGGGTCATATGATTGTTGGGTTTTTCTCTGTATTATTGTCTTTACCTTACAATCTAAGGCACCTGTGTCAGTGTGTGAGCGTGTATCTGGTGTGTATTCACGAGCACTGAGCAGAGGTGTGGCTCTGTGAACAGATGTGAACAGATGTTCAGGTCTGCTGCTGTGTTTGTAAAAAATAAAACTGAACATATATTTTTTTCACTTTGCTCGGTTTAATCTGAGTAACTTTTTCACGGATGCCGGGGACCGTGCCGTGATGTGCGCGCGGTAACGTTGAACGTTAAACCTTCAGAGTCGTGGAGGCTGAAGCTGCGGTCACAGGAGTCACTGCCGCCGTGGGTTCTGGGAGTTGGAGGAAGTAATGAAAGTGTAATATTGGGGGAGGAGGAGGGCTAACAGCGGCGGATTTTCGCCCCACAGGGTGGGAATGAGGCCACGCGTGGTGAATTCACAGAAAGCTCAGTGCGGAAATGAGGAAAACTTACCGCAGCCACAGAGCGATGAGGAGCTGGAGGAGGTGACGTAGGGCCGTGTGAGTGACGTCAGTCCCTGTGTGTCTCGGGGTGTGTTTGTTTGTGAGAGGAAGAGGCTGGTTGGATTTTGGGCGGGGTCTGAGGAGAGAGAGAGGGAAGCGGAGAAAACCGAAAAACCTCCCGATCCTCCTCCTGCTGCTCCTGCAGCACACAGACAAAAGGAGACCGGGACAACACACACGCGCACACACACACAGACTCGCACGCTCACACACAGACGGCCAGAGCGCGGCACAGACGGACGGACAGCCGGGAGGATGGGCCGGCGGAGCGGCCGTCGGTAGCGCTCTGATTTCGGGGACGGAGCTCCAGGATGAGCGTAGCGCTGCAGGACCTCCGGAACACCGTGAGTACGCACACACACACACACACACACACACACACACACGGAGACTCACACACACACCGACGCGTGACACTCGCAGCCCACGCGTGTTCTCTGTGATGCTGATCACCTTTAAATCACTGTCATCGGTGTGTGTGCAAGCGTGCGTGTGCATGTGCGTGAGCAGGAACACTGGGTGGCCTGAAATCAGGGCTGACCTGACAGTGACGTCACGGATCAAACAGGCTGATCAGAAATGAGTGAGTGTGACACAACAGGTTTGTAAACACACACACACACACACACACACACACACACACACACACACACACACACACACTGATCCCTCCGGTTCAGGTTTGTTTATAACCACAGAAGAAGAACAGACAAAAACACTCTTCTTCTTCTTCTCCTCGCGTTGTTGAGCTGAGGTGGACAGTTAGTCTGTGGCTGCAGGTAAATCTGCTCCTGCACTGTTTGATTAAAACATAGACTGTATAGCAAAGATGGAGCTACATGACACCACCCACTGGTTTCTGGTGTTTTGGCCATGGCTGTGTTGGTTTTTATGGATCATCTCACACACACACACACACACACACACACACACACACACACACACACACATTGATACCTGTAACTCAGTAGCATCCAGTATTTCAGGGACTCCTGTTACCCAGGGTGAAGCCCAGCAGCCACCTGTATCACCAGCCACCTGTCAAAGAGGCCACGCCCTTCATAATGTAAAGTTTAAACATTAACTCCACCCTGTACAGGTGTTACAAAGCAGGACATTAATTGTACAGACCAAAATCAGTTTTCTCTGAAATAAAGTAAAGCGAGTGTACAGCTGGCCGCCTGCTCCCAGAGGAGCTCTGTTATCTGTGCTGCTGGGTTTGGGTGGATAACCAGGGTCTGCTGGGATGCAAAGATAAGTCAGAGTGTCATCAGGGCATGGGTGGAAGTGGGAGCATCTACACATAAATAAAACAAATAAGAGTCAGAGGTCCTCATCGGGTGCCTTGTGGTACTCCAGAGCTGATACTCACCTTTGCAGTGATCTGATTTGTCAAGAACGCAGAGACACGTGTGAATGTGAGGATATCTGTTGGTACATGAGGTGTGAGTCTGTTTGAGGTGTTGTGCTTTAACAGCTGCTGTCTGACAGTGATTTAGCTTCTTATTAGCTATTTAAAAATGTGTCTGCATAGTGGGAGTGTAAACCGCAACAGGCTCGCAGGACTCGCAGAACAGGAAGTTTTGGGCTGGACCTTAAATACCCAGGAGTGCTGTGATGATAGCTGAGGGGTTCCCTGCACAGATACGAGCAGCAGCCATTCTTCTCTCTGACTGCATTCAGTCAGAGAGAAGCAGCTGATCCTGACTGCTTCAGAAAGTAACCGAGTACATTGGTAGTGAGACACTGAGGTTTCTGTGTGTGACTATGCTGTCAGACCTGCAGATCCACACCTGCAGGCCTCAGACTGATACGTTCACAGGATCAGCCCGTCGGCCCCGCGCCGTCACTCTGCTGGTGAAACATCAGTGCTAACACTTTGAGTGGGTGGTATCAGCTGTCCACGTGAGCTTCTTGGTGAAGTGTGCTGGAGCAACATCATCACATGTCTTAAATCAAGCTGCAGTCCTGAACAGACTTCACCTGTTTGGAGCTTGATTTGATTTATCTGCACTGAGAACAGAGAGACCTGAGCCGGGAGAGCCAAACACCAAACGGTCCAACAAACAGTGCAAATAACAGCCAAGCCCCCTAAAAGAGACTGACGCTCCCTGCAACGTGACGCAAACAGGAACACTTAGTTTTACAGCTCCGTGAGTTTGCGCTCTGCAGTTTGTCTCACAGAGAATGAACGCATGAGCTGTGTGTGCAGTCATGAATGCAACGTATCAATAGTTTCCTGGAATTAAAAGATTATTATTCAGCTTAATTGAGTTTAAATGGGCGAGTTCCTGGAAGGAAAATCTCTCCCGGAAGTGTTTAACAAAGTTTGGAGGAAGTTGTGGAAAATCTGGAAAACAAAGCATCGCTTGTTGGCCTGCAGTGAACCGTCCGGTTTGGCGACTGCATGGATCTCAGACTGAAACAGGCTGATGCACAGACTGCCTGAGGGGGCGAGCTCAGGGGAAGAAAGCCCTCAGGTGGTTTTTATTGAGGTTTGATGCTGATTCACTTGGAGTGGAAAAGTTCATGAAGAGATTATAGCGACTAAATATAAGTCTGTGCAGACCCTACAGTTATACATACAGAGCAGGTGATTGGACGTCAGGGAACGTTGTACTGTCAGACATGTGATGTCAGAGGTCCTGACCTGTGTGTGTGTGTGTGTGTGTGTGTGTGTGTGTGTGTGTGTGTGTGTGTGCTGATGATGCAGAAGGGCTCAGACTTGGTTCGGTCTTTGGGTGTTCCAGTTTCCTTCCACTGTTTAAAGACGGGCTGTGAGCTGCTCATGCAGGCCTGAACAGCCTGTGTACCAACTCTGCTGTGTCGCTGCATTAAGGTACAGAGGTTTAAGACTGCTGTGTGTGTCGGGGTCCCGCCCGGTGTAATCAGGCTCTGTATTTACAGAGGACGTGTTTCCAGGTTCTTTGGTTAATATTGGATCTTTCAGTTTGGAAATGTTTCTGATCTGTGGGACCTTGTGTCCCCGTTCGCTCTGTGTTGCCCCAAAAATCAGTGTTCTGGAGAAGCAAAGGTTGAAGCACCATCTAATGAAACAAAATCCACGTGTGTCATTCTCACAGTGAGTTGCACAAACACACACCAGCACCATTAAACCTTCATTCCAGTCTTACTGACATGGAGAGAGTTTTTATCCACTTTCTTTGTGTGTGTGTGTGTGTGTGTGTGTGTGTGTGTGTGTGTGTGTGTGTGTCTGGACTGGGCAGGGTTTACTGTTTCCTCTCTGCAGCTCTGTGACTTCCTGTCTTAAGATACCCACAGTTTCCATCTGAGCAACAAAACAAACGAAGACATGAGCGACCGTGACCTCTGACCTTCATCACTTACGTCGTCATCATCATCATCGTTTTCCTGGGCTTCTGTGTGGCGGCAGAGCCGCCGCCTGCTCCTGTTCCTCAGCTGTGAAACCCTGAAAATCAGATTTCCATCATCATCATCATCATTTCCAGCTGGCAGCAGAATATTTCCCGTCCATTTCTTCTAATAACCGGTCTTTATCGTCCTCCCCACCCTCGTCTTCATCATCCTAATGACTGGAGCTGCCACTTCTTCTCCATTAACTGATTGATCTTGAATGCTCTGTCACAGTTTCTTAAATCTGAGTTTTGCAGAGCAGGTGGAGTTTACTGGGCAGAGATGCAGGCTTGGAACTGGGTGGAGGTTTGATGGAGGGTGGAGGAGGGTCAGGGGTCAATGAGGAGTCACTGTGAGTGATGATGTGCCCTCTGGGATGGGAGGTGGTTGCCGTAGTGATGACCTGCGGGTGGTAAAGGTCACAAGGCAGCTTTAGTGTTCAGTTTTTAAAGTCACGCCTGTGTGTGTGTGTGTGTGTGTGTGTGTGTGTGTGTGTGTGTGTGTGTGCAGAGAGCAGATTGGTGTTTCTGACCTGCGTCAGTTAAACTTTCACTGTCAAACAGGTGAAAGTGAATAAACCTGTTTGAAGATGAAAACTTGGTTTTAGGATTAAAGCAAGACTCGGTTTAGGCTCGGGGTGAGTTAGGCTCGGGTTTAGCTTTGGGGGGACGGTCTGAGGGATGCACTGATGTCAGTGAATGTCACACCAAGTTTGAAGCAGAACAGTTACGGGACCAGCTCTGAGTATTAGTACTGTGTGTATGTAACGCACATTATTCACACACGTGTCTGTGATTGAAGCCTCTACAGGAGTCTGCCTTGTTCCACTAAAGTGAGCCATCATCAGGTCAGGAAGTTAATGTCTTTCCTACAGAGAGACAGAGGACAGCATATTCCCCGTGGTGCTGCTATTTTAGGTCTATTAGAGCTCTGGCACCGACATGACCCGGAGTAATGAACTCAGGCTCACCCTGGACTGTCAGTGAGGCAGACACTCACAGACACACCTGCAGCCCAGGTGAGCTGACATGCACGTCCCTGGGCTGTGGGCTGTGCTTTGTGATGTGTGTGTAAGTGGGATTATAACTTCCAGGAGAAAGCCTAATTCAGAACAAAATCTCAGTCATCGACTGTTCGGTGACCCTTAAATCAAAGTTTATTTATTTCGCTCGGGGGTCAGATTACTGCCTGGAAACTTTACCGGGATGGTCGACGATGGCGAGACATGTTCCTAGGAGGGCGTCACCTTTAAAACCAGAAAGGAAACACAAATACAGACAAGTTCATCCATCTGTTTGGAAATCAGACAAAACGACACTTCCTCAGGTCTTTATAGTTGTTCCCTGAAGGAAAGCTTACAGCAGATGAACTGGAGGTCACGATGAGCGGCTGCTACCTGATTTAAGGGGAAAGTTTTCGCTCCTTTTCCTGAGATGTTGGTGTAGCGGTCTTCAGGCCGGATTTGTTCCGTTCTCTATTTGTTTTCTTGCCCTTCATCGCAGACGCCGTGACCCAAACTAAGCAGAAGATTGGAGCGTGAAGGTTTCCGTGATCGTCCTGCTCAGCGTCCCGAGCTGATCCGGGCCTACAGGGAGTACTGACGTCCCCTGCGGTTTTAATCCTGTCTGAGCGAAGCTGCAGTTTTTAAAATGCTGTTTTCTTCTGACTCGGCAGACCTGCTGAAAGTCCCGCTTTAAAGCAGCCGGTGTTGTTTCCACCGGAGGGGGTGTTAACGCCCACTCCCTTCAGGAGCTGTTTTTTTGGCCGAGCTGTTGTCTTCCTCAGCGCCGCTTAAAGGAACGCAAAATCCAATTAGAGAGCCGGTGAAAGGCTCTGCACAGACTCACCGTGATCATGTTTTCTTCACCCATCAGTAATTCAACGACTGTTGTCGGTTTCTGTGGTTACACTCCGAACACGATTCACGGCACAAACAAAGGCTGCGGGCCTGAGTCAGCGTTAAGCTGATAGCACTGCTTTTACTCCGAAGACGAGGAGTGAAAGTGGCGGCGAATGAGCGTCCCTACCAGGCCGGAATTCAAACGTCGCTTCTGACACCAGGTTTATTTTTGGGGGGGTGATTTTCTTCCATCCAAGAATTATGATTCCTGCTTTTAAAGCACACTATATGGTCCTGTTTCCATGTACTGAACTTTTTTAGCTGCCAGTGTCTGAAAGATTGGCTTAATGTTCCTGAGTGTGACCTTCACAGGCTCTTTGATGGCCTCTAACAGCTTTGTGTGATGAGCTGAGCTTCAATCTGCTGACACCGAGATGTTGGATTGATGTGCTGGTCAACACTGACTAACACTGATGAATGTTGTCTTAGAAATGGAGTCCGCTAATCCCTAAAACCAACAAAGACTCCAACCATTCCTACACTCACGCTTTTTTCTGGATTTATGAGAAGCATCGGCGCTGTAACAACAGAATTTAGGCAGTGTAGCATCAGTCATGCTCTTCTGTAAGGTTTGGAAAACAACAGCTGTTTAATTTTGCCAAGTTGACCGTTGCACTCTGTCATCAAGGCGACGGATGAATGTGCTGCAAGAGTTAGATGGGTAAGAAGTGTCGAGCTGTCGGGGAAGGCTTTAGGAAAAGGACTCTAATTAAGTTTATCTTTTTTGAAATACTAAAAATTTGTTGGTTAAGTTCAGAAAGATTAAATACACATCACTAACGCTGACAGAGATGGCCCCGCCCCAGTGATCAAGTGACACCTCGAGGGAAACTGAAACGCATCAGCAGCTGATGCTAAACATCCTTATTTTACACCACGGGACTGAGAAAGACCGGGAATGTCTGCTCTGTGTTCTCATGCTGCTCGCACCACAAGCAAAGCGAACAGGATGCTGACTGCAGTTCACATTTTGGCCACCTGCGTCACCAAAGATACTTTTGAGAATTACCAACAGCAGCTGTAAACCAATCAAATGTTTGCAGCTGATAATAAGCCTTAGTCTGACATGGAGGTAAAGTGTAGCTGATGACGTGGACGCAGCCTGTGGTTGGTTAAAGCAGCAGCTTGTTGTGAGCAGCAGTGCTGTGTCACTGGTGGGTTAACTAAGGTTATGCAATGACTGTGAAGGTCATCCGGGTCATCAGAGTCTAAAGAGCTTGGAGAGAAAAGCGTCTGGACTTCTTTAAGTTTCTTGAAGATGTTTCATCCCAGAAGCTTCTTCAGTTCTAAGAGCAACTGGTCCCAGATTTCAGCCCTATGGGAGTGTCCTCTACCTCATCACACGAGCCAAGGTGTGAAAATGGATGTGGGTCACAATCAGCCAAGGTTTAAGGTGAACCCATTGTGAAGCCTAGCCCCACCCTATCATGTGACTTACTGAGGTCAAATGGCCCAGGATGTGAGTGTGCGTTAAGGCGTCTGGGAAGTCTGGACATAGCGGCTTCTTTCACTCCTCTTTCAAACCATCTGTCTTCTCTGTCCAAAGGTTATGCAGTCATCAGCAGCTCTGACAGGAAATCATTTTCAGCAGTTTACACCAGGATGTTTCCTCAGTCAGAGCTTTTGGATGGTTCGGTGTTGGGATCAGAGTCACTGCTGACCTCCAGCAGCACAAGGAGAGCGGCTCGGTCTGAGAACTGCTCTGATGGTGTTTCACTGCTTTATGATTTACGTAGTATTTACTGCGCTGAGCTCCTTCATTGTGGAACTAACAGGGTTCGTACGGGTGCTTGAAATCCTTGAAAATGCTTGAATTCTAATGTCGTCTTTTCAAGGTTTGAAAAGTGCTTGAATTTCAGATGTGGTGCTTAAAAGTGCTTGAAAATGTAACTGTATTTCATTCACAATAAATAGCTATCTGATTGAATTGTTTTCTTATCAGATAGAGAAATAAAATGAGTCGCAAACGCAAAATTTCCCGCCTGGGCTGCCTTGCGTCTGTTTCAATATGTGACCCCGCCCCTCCCTCGGACAGTCGGGGATGAGTGCGCTAACATACCTGTAGGTTGCTGTTTTAATGAGTGTTTGATGGAAAACAACAATGGCGGAGTTTGCGTTCTCCAGTCGCATGATAGGTGAGTGCTAGTAAATAATTTTCCAGTACGCGAACGTTACACATGCTGTTTTTTTTTAAATTATGGTTATTATTTTGCTAGCTATCAAACTCGCTGGAGAAATGATTGAAATGCACTGAGTGTGATGCAGTATGGCAGCGCTATTATGGAACATGCTGTGAACTTAGCTAACATTACTTAGCAGTAATATGAGTTAATTTACTCAAGTGAAAGCTTTAAACATTAGCCCGATACATAACTAGCTAACTTAAGGCTTTTGATTAACCCTCATCGACGGACCCAGAGTCTCCATTTCAACTTGGGTCTAACGCGGACTTCAAACTATATACCAGTTTTTAAATTGTGTTGATAGGTCACGTAAAACCGATGTTTTTGGGGGTTTCTGAATAAAACAGTGGCGTTTACTCGGGAAGAAACAGTAAAACGGCGTTTTTATGGAGAGCGCTAGCAAACACGCTTTGCTTGTGAGTGAAAAAGAAAAACACTCCTTCCCTATTGGTGGAAAATGTACCATGTCGACCAATCAAAAAATGATACGACAACATGTGGTATTTGGTTGTTGGGAGAGAGAGAGAGCGAGCGAGTGAAAAAGAGAGAGAGAGTTTTGATACGTGAGAGATTTGTGATGTTTATCATGTTTGGAGTCTCAAGTTAGTGTTGTCTCGTGTAGTTAGTGTGTAGTGTAGTCGTTTTGTTTTGTGTGTCAGTTCTACTAGTGAACGTCACAGTTGCTGCAACTGTGTGCTGGAAAAGCTTAAAAAGGGACCTTGAAAGTGCTTAAAAAGTGCTTGAATTTGACCCTGAAAAAAGCGTACGAACCCTGAACTAAAGATAAGATAAGATAAGATAAGATAACCTTTATTAGTCCCACACGTGGGAAATTTGTTTTGTCACAGCAGGAAGTGGACAGTGCAAAAGTTATGAAGCAAAAATTAGAATAAAATAAAATAAGAATAAATACAGTACACAACTGTACAGAATAGAATAAAATACTATATACAGTAGAATAAAATGGAATAAAATATACAATAAGATAAAAATAGAATACAAATGCTATATACAACTGAGTAAAAATACAACGATGCCAGAAAGCTCAACTGTTTGATGGTGAAGTGAATCTTTGTGCGTGCTGACGGAGAATGTGAGCGTCGAGGCGCTGAGTGAAGGCTCACATACACAGAGACCTCACTCATGAGTTCTGTTTTTGGGTGTTTTTGCGGTTCTGCCCGGCTCGGGTTGGACTTGTTCTGGAGGTGGTTCTTATTTCTGCTGTCTGTGCTGCTGAAGAGGAGCCTGGGCTGGAAGACCTGCAGCTTTTTTCCAAGTCTCTGTCTAGTCTTTATAGCACAGGGGTCGGCAACCCTGGGCACGCGTGCCACAGCTGGCACGTGAAGGGTTAACTGATGGCACGACATGCAGTGAATTAATCTGAGAAGAATAAATAAAAAATAAATGGCCGGGCCAGCGGTGCACACTGCAAATTAGCTTGCGTAGACACATTAGTTGTGCCGCTTCTTAATGACGGCATCTTAGCGAACAACCCAACTACCAGATTCAACTTGTAATTGCTAGCTGGCAGTTTTTTCAAGCGATGTTGAATTTTCCACATTCTGACACTTCAAAAGCTTCAGGAGCTGTCTGCTCAGCGCAGCATCAGCACAGCGGAAATACACGGATACATCCGAAGACTCGAGGCAGAATTCACAGTGTGTTTTCGGGACTTTCAGGTGGACCAATGTTTTCTTTTCTCATCAAACCAGAAAGCTTTAATGAGCAGCTGGATTTGTCTCGCATTAACTGCCTGGACACAGAGGACATCGAAATGCAGCTGATTGAACTGAAAAGCTCGACTCTGTGGGGTCAAAGTTTGCAGAACGCAGCTGGAATCCACAGCTGTGCGTGTTCATGGAGCTGCATTTTCACCTGCTGGACATCACTACCTGACAAGTTTAACTGTCTTCAGAACATTGCAGAGGCCTTATTGACAGTATTTGGCTCTACATATCTGTGTGAGCAGATTTTCTCTCACATGAGTGTCCTCAGGTAGCCGTCTGAATGCTGGACACTCGGAGACCTGTGTCTCTGAGTGGGAGACCAGAGATCACATTAACATGTGTGTCTCTGTATTAACAAACATACCATATTGGCCCAGTTTATTTTTCTTATCATTGTTGTGAGGAGACCATAAATAGCATTTGCATTTTCTGTTGTACAGTTCATTTGCTGTTATGGATAAAAAGAGTCTTTTTTGTTTCAAAATAGCTGATAACTATTCGCTGATAGCTGCCAACATCTGCAAACAAATATAATTCTATCAAGTTGTTCTATATTGTGTGTAACTGTTGATATAGAGCGTTATTAAATTTATTGCTAATGCAATCATATGGCACTCTGACTTCTGAGGAAATTTTAGACGGCACTCATCATCAGAAAGGTTGCTGACCCCTGTTATAGCATAACTACGCTTTCCACATGTACTCACACCTTGTAGAGGATATACAAATACTATTTTCCAAAAGTAAAAGGACTTTCTACTAGTGTCTTAAGATTACCAGCTGGTAGAGGAGGAGGGATAATCTGGCTCCTCTGTTCTCCCCCTCGGGGAGCACCAATGCATTATGGTTATTCTGTTTGCGTCGAGCATGATGCGAATCATCGGGTGGAACACCAGTCCAGCTGGTTCTTCGTGCACTGATTCCCAGTCCATGGAAAACAAAACAGTATGAGAGACTCAAAGAGTCGCAGCTTCACCTGGAAGGAGATGCGTTTGGAGCGCCGGAGTGACGCTAGCTTCCCTGAATTATTCCAGGCAAAGATGTGGGATTGTGAGAAATGTTCATATAATGAAGTCCAAACGGATCCGGATGCTCTGTCTTCTACGTTAATGAGAAGAACTTTGACTTCTGTGAAGTCAAAGCGAGTGCTGGATCATCTCTGTAGGTTCCCAGTCATCCAGGTCATAGTCTGAATTCTGACAAACTTAAAAAAAGAAACACCTGGACTCCTTTAAGTCTGACGTTTCAAAGTGAAGACGTCTCCTGGATGAGGTGAAATCCAGCTGCTCTTGAGAAGCCCAGAGTCTTTGAGCAAGGACGGAGCAGAGCGTCAGCAGAGAGGGCGACGTGTCTGCACCAGAGATCAGATGCTTTTCACAGACATCTGCTTTTTACAGCAGTACAGACGATTCACGTGAATCCAGGTCCTTTCAAGAGCGTACAAATACTTTTAGGCTCGCTGGTGTCCTCGGGCGTCTGCTTGGTTCTGAGTAATGAGCAGCGATGTTCTGGCTACTGTCGCTCTTGGATGTTTCAGGCTCGTCAGCAGCACCGAGATGAAGCTCATGTTCAGGTGTTTGTACCTCAGGTCATGTGTTTGCGTATGGAGGCTGTGAGGGGACAAAAGAGCGGACTTCACATCCAGAACAGACAGACAGGCGTTATATAAGCTGCAGTGAACTCCATTAGAGCTGAATGGAGATGATTCACTGGCATTATTTAATTACACACACACACACACACACACACACACACACACACACACACACACACACACACACACACACAGTGACATCAACCTCTACAGAGAGATATAACACACACTCCTGTCTCCTAGCAACCTGCTCACCCACTCCCCCCTCTCTCCCCCTCTGTGTGCGTCATCAATTAAAGAGAACAGAGCCGGATGAGAGACACTGACGGAGAGTGAGACAGGGAGAGAGAGACAGCCCCTGAGTGTGGGTCCCGAGGAAGGAAACAGTTGGAAACCTTTGGTTTCCTGTAGGACGGCAGGACCGTGAGACCGCGGAGCCTCCGAGGACAGACAGGAAGACACTCCCACCCTCCGCTGACACTGAGACAGACCCGCTGCTGCGCCTCCTTTGTGACCCGCGGTGGGAGAAATCCATCCTCAGAAGCTGCTGGAGCTCACCGCTCGTTCCTGGGCTCAGCCACCTTTGGGACCCCCACACAGGCAGCGGTTATTCTTCTGCCAGCTGGAGTGTATCCTCACGGCGACCGCGCCGCTTCGAGCTGCCGCTCGCACGCTCGCGTGGAGTTGGCTGTTTGAGGTCGACTCAGATAAGTGTCGCTGTGACGCACGTTTCCATGGTTACACTCACTCGGGCTCATGTGCGGGCCCACGCTTGTCTGAAGTCATCACACTCACCAACATCTAGCTTTTAGGAAAGTCCCTCTTTGTGTTGTTTCTGATTTAACCATCAAAGGTCAAAGGTCGTATCGGGGAGCTGGGGGGGTTGTTCCTTCAGAATACTTACAAAACATGCCTTTGATGTAAGCGTTGTCCACGTAAAAGCATCTGTGTGAAACCACGAGACGTGTGTGACAGCAGGTCTGCACATTCAGGTGCGACCCCCTCGGGGTGGTCACAGCTGCAGACACGCCCCCTGTCAGGTCCGCTCTTTAGGCCTCGTATCAGCTGATCCAGAGCCTCGTTTGTCATGGACGTCAGTTCAGTCAGAGGATAGAGGAGTCGCCCTCTACGAGCGTGAGAATTGGTTCTAGTTTTGATGGTGATGATGAAACAGGACAGTTGTGGCTCTGAGGCGTGTCGGCCCTCGGGCCCCCACCAACCTGCTCAACATAGGCTTCATTGGCTCCGAAACATTCCTGTGATTCAGCTGCCGCAACAATAAAGACACCCTGTAAAAATATCATATTTCACTGGAGTGTGACGAAAACCAAACAGCTCAATAAAGTCAAACTACTCAAAGGGAAAGAGTGCAGTGAAACCTTCAAACTTCACCCCCCCCAGGGGGCGCGCCTCCTGGGGGGGCTGAAGGGAAACATTTGGTCAGCACCAACAACATGAAGCTCCACTTTGTGGGATTTGTTACAAAGTGGAGGGGGTGGGGGTGGAGGAGGGGCCAGGGGGGCGTCTGCATAGTTTTGGTCAGAGTTCAGATCAGCTGTAAACTGTGGTGCAGACCATCATCATCATCATCATCCTCCTCAGGCCTTCAGCACAGCTTCACCGTTAACATGCTAACAGTTAGCACTGCACGCAGTGGTTTCCATGGCACCCATATGCTGGTGTTGTCGTGAAAACGAAGCGCAGCTGTTTGAGTTTATGTCTCTGCCCTGGTCTGGGATCGGCGCTCGCTTCTCCCTGCAGGGTGGAGCGCTGTGCTGTTTATGCTTCTGCCACACAATGAGCGAGGGGGTGGAGGTGCAGTCGGGGTGGGGGAGGAGGGAGAAAGGGGCCGAGGGTAAACAGAGGAAGTGCAGATTTATTTGATCACAGTTAACTGTCTCCTCATGCTGAGCCCGCTCTGCTCTCAGTTTACTGCGAGCTCACAGTTTAAAGCACGAGCCGCACGTTTCTCATATTTATTCATTTACAGAGTCCTTTGCATGGACAGTCCACGTTCCCTCGCTAACCTCAGTCTGTGATGGTCTGTGAGCCGAGGACAGCAGCTGCCCGGCGGTGCTGGCTTTGCTTCGTCTTGTTTCTGGGTTCACGGTCCTCCACCTGGCTCCTTCTCCATCATGGAGCAGTAACCCGCACGTGTGGACAACACGCTGAGCCGCTGAGCGCGTGCACTGATGTTTTAATGCAGCGCTGCTGAAGGTCGCAGTTATCGGCCTCGTCCCTGCACACAGAGATTCCTCAGGGTCCTCTGAATCCTCTGAGTCTTCGTGAGTTTTTATTGAGGACCATTATTCTGAAATTGTTCCATCTCTATTTCAAAATCATCAGCCTGTTTTCAATCAGCCCCCCTTTGGTGCCTGCTACGCCTGCAGCCTGTTTTGGCCTCCGCACCAACACCTTTGAGACGCTTCAACATGAGCTGATATTTATTTGTGCAGCCCGACTCCTGACAGGCTCACGTAAACGCCACCATATTTCCCCAGGCTTGGCTCGTTTACGCCGGCTTCCCGTACGCTCCAGAATTATTGGTTGTTTTTAAGTCTCTTATTGGATTCGCTCCCTCGTACCTCTCCGATCTTTTAGCTAAAAATACTCCAAACAGAACTCTGAGGTGATAAGTTGCCTTTGCGATCGCTGCGCCTAAACTTTGAACAGTCTGCCTCTCCAACACTCGGCATCTTTAAATCTGAAAACATGTTTGCTGCGTAGCTGTTTCCTGTGGCTCTGTTTTGTTTTGTTCTTTGTGTGTGTTTGTTGTACTTTGTACAGCACTTTGGTTTTTAAATGGACTTATAAATAAACCAAGTAAAATGTCTCAGTTAAAGCGTTTTTATGTTTTCTATGTTCGACTGTGGATTAAACAGAGTTTATCAGAGAAGTTTTTACTTCAATTCTTGACTTTGATGGAAAAATGAGATGAAGGAAGGACGTGGATAAGATTTCAAACATCCTCAGAGGAGCTGAGCTTTGTTCAACCTCTGCTGAAGATGACGCTAAACAGGTTCATCACAGATGCTTCGGCCTGTGTGTTCGGACAGGTGTGTAGTTATGTAGACATGTGGTGCAGACAGATCATTCCCACTGAAATACAGAACATACAGAGTTGCAGTGACTTTAAAGGAAACCATCTGCTTCAAATGCATCTGAGCAAAGATTCAGCTGTAACTGCTGTTTGCATCCTGCAGGGCTTTTAAACCTCGTCTGTTAACACTTCAATACATAAGTAGGAAATAAAACCAAGTTTTCAGATCAATAATCATCTACATGAAATCATGATGAAGAAAATAAAAGCAGAGTTTGCTGGATAACAAAGGCGGGCTCCTTATCGAGCAGTCCGAGTGTGCTGAAAGCTGATATCGCACGTATGAAGCCGAACCAAGCTTGTACGTCCCCGAGGCCCAATGTGGCGTCCAGACAGCAACGGATGAATAATAAATGAAGTGCGGCGATCAATGGAAACAACGGTGAATACAGCGCACAGGTTAACACTGTCACCAGCAGCGTTTCATTACTCGTCAGAAGCTTTCACAGCGAGCAGCAGCGGGAGGAAAACACTGGGAACCAGTCAGTGATGGACCCCACCTCTGGTACCAGTGTGGACACAGTATCAGGTTGATTCTGTTCATTCTAGCTGAGGTCAGTTTATCATCATTAACATGCAAATTCTCATGATCATTGATCAACACTTACTGATCAATAACCACGAGTCCCTCTCACAGAGAGCTGGGGAATGGCTGCAATCACAGCATTGTAAGATGGTGACAGATGGACCCTTAGGCCCCCTCCTCCATTCAGAGATGGTCTTTCCCTCCCTTCATTCAGTGCTGCTGGTTTCAGGGTGAACAGATGAACAGAATCAACCTTTAGGGATTTACTTACCTGGATGAGTGAGCGTTAGAGCTGGGCGATATATCGAGTTTTTTAAAAATATCGATATATTTTTATACGAGATATAAGATGTGACAATATCCTTTATATCGATATAGTCTGTGTTACGTTATAATTATAGTTGCGGAGCCGCAAGCTTGCCTCTCTTTTGTCTTTTCGCAACGTTACTCGACCTCGCCTCTCCTTCACTGAACACAACTCCCCCTCCTCCCCCATCGCTTCACCTGCAGGCAGCGACAAGATGGACACGGCAAATCTCCGTTAACGAGTTACTGCGCATCGCCCCGTGCGTGGGGCTGGACGGTGTCAACGTGTTAACGAGCTAACCACGCTAATGAGCTAGCCACGCTAACGCCATGCACGGCCTGAAATCCTTTCATTTTCTCAAAAGTTGGCTGCGCGCCTTTTGTATGAATCCTGGTTGTGCTTGATGACCGCGAAACGATTTTATGTGATACACAGCGCTCAGCAATCTGTCAATAAATGTTTTAGTTCGACTTTGCTAAGCTACGGAGCTGCACCGCTTGATGGATTGTCGGAGCATTACGGCTACCGAGGAGCCTCATGAGTGATACGCACTGTGCTTCAACGTAATATTACCGTACTGTGTGTATAAGGACCATAAATGGCTCCTGTTCAGAGGCATGGTTACGAAGCGGATTTCAAACTCCAGGCTGTCAGTCACGCAGTAGAAGTTGGGAACAGAGCAGCTGTGAAATCTGTCTTTGTTATTATGCTCAGCGTCTGTTAGTTTACATTTTGACTGCACAATTGTGAGCTCTTTGTTATGCACAAAACAACATAGTTTTCTTTTATTTATAGAGCATCATTATTTAATAAATGCTCATAATTTATTTTTGAGTAGTTTTTTTCATGTACATCTATGCTGTATGTTAATAAAAGTGCCTGTGTGACATCTGGGACACAGCTTTGACTAAGAACTCTCCTTTTGTTCTTACTTTATGGCTTTAAAAAAATATCGAGATATATATCTTATATCGCCATCCAGCTACAAAATATCGAGATATGAATTTTAGGTCATATCGCCCAGCTCTAGTGAGCGTGCATCAAGACATCAGCTATTTTTGTTCAGATTAAGTCAAATAAATCAGCCTTTTAGTGATCGTAGTGTAGAAACTGAGTTTACAGGTGTAAACACTTTGGTGGTGAGAAGAAACCCCCTGACCCGTGGCTGTAGTGTGGACACGCATGTGATTCACTGAATTCCACCTGTTTTCTGTGCGTGCACCTGTAGGTCATTGGTTCAACAGCTTCCCCTTACATTTGTGATGAAAGCCATCCTTGAAACCAAAAAACAGGCTCCAGGGAACAAACATGTTTGTGACAGTTATCCACGTCTGTGTGCAGCGTGACTGCAGGTCAGCTGTAACCCCACCCTGTCAGACCCAGCAGTGTTTCATGCGTCGATGCTGCAGCAGCTGAGCCAGGCTGAGAGGCTGGGCCTGTTTTAATGAAGGTTGATGATCATTTGGCAGCGTTTCCAGCAGCTCTGCTCTGTGTTTCCGCTCCGCAGATTCAATTTTCTCGGCTGATTTCTTATTTATGCGTCAGCGTGCACGTGTCTCACTGCCTGCCTCTCTCTCTGCAGATGTCCAGCTATAAGCGAGCGACCCTGGAGGAGGAGGAGGTGTCCGACGCGCCGGCTGAGGCGGCCTCGTCTCCTGACAGAGTGGAGGTCAGTGAACGCGGCAAACACGGGTTTAAAGCGGTCACATGTACTGGAAATTCATTTTATTTGTAAAGCTCAGATCGCAGCGTCAGTCGCATCACAGCGAGGTCGCGACCTCAGCGTTACAGAGAGAGCAGCTCTGAGTGACAGTGGAAACCTCTTTAAGCCTTTTAACTGGTCCCAGGTGAAGTCCTGGACCCAGTGTCATCAATCCCCCACGGGCAGGTCTTTGGAGGGTCAGACTGAAAACCCAACAGGGCCCCGCAGTGTGAGTCCACCACCAACAAAGAGAGGAGCAGCAGGGGGTCTGGAGCGCCGCCAAAGAGGCTGCTGGGGAACACGGCTTATTTTGGCAGCGAGCGGAGGACAGAGCGTTCAGACACAAACTTCTGGCCCCACGTCTGCAACCTCTTAACATCCATCAGGCCTGTGGTGAACCACGTAGGCTTCCAGTTACGTCACAGTGTAAGCACATGCTAAACAAGCAGGAAGAACTGCTGCAAACATGAAAACCCAGCATCTAAGACAAAAACTGAGTATCAGTGTGAGCAGCTTCATCCTGCAGCTCAGTGTGAAGCAGCTCTCTGGCACCTCTGTGAGGATCTTCAGGAGATCTCAGGGTAGGGCTGTGCGATATGACCAAAATCTCATATCCCGATATTAAGACATCTATCGTCCGATAACGATATAAATCACAAAAATGTAACATTTTCTGTAAATTCTGTGAATGTCGGGCAGCTCGACTTATGAAGTGTTTCCAGCTGGGCGTCGCGCACCTGGAGTCGAGTGTTTTAACAGATGCATGAAACGATACATTTTTAGACATAAGTTGTAACGGCTGCCGTTTTCTTTGTGAGTATTTATTACACGGCGTGCTGCGGGGAAAAGCCTGTTCTAACGTTTGAGTCTAAGGTTTATTTTTTAGCACCTGGCGGCTCTTTTTTGCTTCTCATCTGTAAATACTCTGCATCTTTCACGTGATTCAGTTTATTTTGAAAAGTCTCAACAGGATCTTGAGCTTTATTGTGAAAGGTTTATGTGGAAAATAAACAAGCGGACACTGAGAGAACTTTAGGAAATTAATATAGCCACTACAGTGACCATCAAAATAATGAAAAAAAATTGCCGTAAACAGTTTATTTTGCGACACCATGAAACAAACGATAGATGTTTTTATATCGTCATCTGATATATATCGTTATATCGAACAGTCCTGTCTCAGGGCCTCCTGAAGGACATTCAGAGCTCTTGTTTGGATGTTTCTGCCTTTGCTCTGTGCTCTGTCAGGATGATCCCACACTGCTTCAGTGGTGCTGAGGTCCACGGTCATGTGCTTTTCTATCCACCTGTGCTGGATAGCATTGTCATCACATTGAAGCTGGTTCTCTGCTAACCAGAGACAGCCCAGGGTCATCTGCTGAGGTGACACAGGTCAGAGTTCATGTTCCTGTGAAAATGGTCAGGTATGAGGACCGGACTGCAAATGAGTGAAAAAACATCCGACGAGAACTTTTTCAGCGAGCCGGAGAACTCAAGAGTGCTCAAGAGCACTTCAGAACCTACAGGAGAGTCTGACTGCCGGCAAGCAAAGTATAAATAAATGATTGAAGACTTTTGCACAATGCTGAGCATCTATAAATTAGTTTAAAATGAGGATATGTAACATTAGAACGTGGAGACGGTGCGGCCTCATTAGCTTCGTGTCCAGAATGTTAGCCGCCCGGTCGTTCGTCATTATCAGGACCTTGATTACTGTGGATGTGACTGAGAGGTTACACAATAATTAAAAATAGAAAATAAATCACATCAAACTATTTGGAGCATGAAATGGCAAACAGTCTCTAATGACTCTGCAAATGTGGACGTTTGATCTGCAGCCTTGGTTTGTTAACTTGTTGCACAAATGTGAATCAGCCTGAAGTCAGGCCGACCTGCTTCGTGTGCTGGAGCAGCCGCTAGGTCACGCGTCCCTGCAACTCTCTGATTAATGTGCTGCGCTTCCACGGCAGCACAAAGAAAACACATTCAGTACTTTGAAGCTTCTGAAGTTGAAGGTGCTGAGGTAAACTTCATAGCAGCTCCAGTGTGATCCTACAGGTGGCGTCACTCATCCCTGTGTCCACATACATCCATGTATAATCCCAGTAAATGGTAAACAGACTTTTTCCTGACCACAGGTTCATACAGTGATGCATGCATTGTGGGGCATTATCCTGACACTGTGACCTGCAGACTGAGGATAAACTGCAGATCTTGTGGTCAGCGCTCTAACTTCACCACAGCTCATCTCAAAACAGGATTCAGAGACTTTCCAGACTAAGATTTGAAGACTGTTTTCCTAGATGTGGATTTGAGCTTAAAAATGAACATTACCTGGATGATGGATGGATGACACCGTCTTTGTGTCTCAGGTGGGCTTCAGGAAGGGTGGTGTGGACATCCTGGGGAGGAGGACTCAGCTGGAGGTCCTGCTCTCAGTCCTGCTGCTGGCTGCCCTCCTGGCTCTGCTGGCCTGCCTGGTGGTCCTGGGACTCGGCTTCAGCTCAGGTGATGTATCCCTCCTTCACTCCTCTACCTCCTTTTTCCTTCAGTTCTTGCCTCCTTTCCTTCCCCCTTTCTGTGACCATCTCTTTCCCTTCTTGCTTCCTTCATGTTGGTTTCTGTTCCTGCTCCTCCTTAACCTTCACACCTTTGCTTTTCCATCTTTGTGTCCTCCTTTCCTTCCCAATGCCGCCTCAGCCTTTCCTTTTTTCCTGTCTCCACCTTTCCTCTCTTTCCCTCCTCACCCACCCTATGGATCGTTCCCATGCCTCCTTTCTGTCTTGTGTTTCTTTGTCTCCATCTCTTTGCTTTTCCATTCTCTGACTTTTCTGCTTCCTCTCTGTGTATTTATCTTTTCTGCCTCCATAATAACCTTCATGACGTCCTCCTGACTGTCCCTACGACGTCACCCCCCCACCTCCGTGCTGCCTCCTCACCATTTCTCATAATCACAACTCTTTTCTTTGACTTTGAGTTTTTTTTCTCACCCATGATGCTCTGCAGACAGTGGGCGTGGCCTGTGTCTGTCAGAGGCCTGTGTCACTGTGGCCAGTCAGATCGTGGAGGCGATGGACCGCAGCGCTGACCCCTGCCAGGACTTCTACCAGTTTGCCTGCGGAGGCTGGATGAGGAAGAACCCGCTGCCTGACGGACGCTCGCGCTGGTCCACCTTCAACAGCATCTGGGAGCAGAACCAGGCGCTGCTCAAACACCTGCTGGGTACGGCGGCGGGCGGGGGTGTGTGTGCAGAGATCATTAACTAGCTAATGGTCTCGCTGCTGGCTTCACTTTGTTAACACTGTGACATTCACATTACTCACACTCTCATTACACATACATATAGGATCTTGGGGGTGGGCACGCTACACGGCATCCAGAAGACCATCAGGGTGTACACCTCACCCCTGGCGTCGTTGCCCACCTCTCAATTTTAAATACACGTAGACATTGAGGGCTGTCAGGAGGGGATATGCGCTTACCTGCTGCTCTCTGGCAGGTAGCTCCGTGCCCTCCTGGGTTTTAAATGCACCTTAGAACACACATACATCAACACTACATATGAGCAGGTGGAGGGAGGTTTGGAGTCTTCTCACACCCCCGTTCTCTGCAGCCTGTTGGGGCGGGGGGGCTGGGAGGAGGAGTTGGCCATCCGACTGGGGTCTGGAATGTGGGGCCTCCCTGCTGCTGCGGAGTCGGGGCGGTCTGCTTCTCTCCACCCCAGGGAAAAGGGTAACACTACCTGGGTCTGGGTACAGTTTTCCCCTCCAGGGGCAAGGGTACCTAGACCCGGGGCTTAGAGTACGCTTGGGGAGAGTGATTGTGTGTACAGTGTCTCTTTATGTCTGTCTCCACGTTGGATGAGTGTTGAGTAATTGCATATGAGAGCATGAGGGTGGGAATGGATGTTTGTATCTGTGTGTGCCTGTATGTCTGTGTCTATATGTCAGGTTGGGTATCAGACGCCACCTCTCTGGGGACATCTCAGGCCCTCCAAGGTTTGGAGGCCTATCTCCCCCCACCACTTCCCCTGCCAGTGGCAGACGCCCTCAGACATCGGTGCGTTGGTGGTTCTTTGTGTCCGGGGGTGGGCGTCCAGGTACACACTGGCTCACTCCTGGTGGCTGCTTGTCGGGGCCTGGAGCCTGGGGCTCGCTCGGGCCACTTCGGGGGTGGGGTGCCCTCGGCCTCTCGGCCTGGGGCTCGGTCACTCAGGCACAGCTGGCTGCCGGCGGAGCTCACAGGCACGTCACTGCAACTAGAGCTGGGCGATATATCGAGTTTTTTAAAAATATCGATATATTTTTATACGAGATATAAGATGTGACAATATCCTTTATATCGATATAGTCTGTGTTACGTTATAATTATAGTTGCGGAGCCGCAAATTTGCCTCTCTTTCGTCCACTTTTGTCTTTACGCAACGTTACTCGACCTCGCCTCCTTCACTGAACACAACCCCCTCCTCCCCATCGCTTCACCTGCAGGCAGCGACAAGATGGACACGGCAAATCTCCGTTAATGAGTTACTGCGCATCGCCCCGTGCGTGGGGCTGGACGGTGTCAACGTGTTAACGAGCTAACCACGCTAATGAGCTAGCCACGCTAACGAGCTAACCATGCTAACGCCATGCACGGCCTGAAATCCTTTCATTTTCTCAAAAGTTGGCTGCGCGCCTTTTGTATGAATTCTGGTTGTGCTTGATGACCGCTAAACGATTTTATGTGATACACAGCCTCAGCAATCTGTCAATAAATGTTTTAGTTCGACTTTTTGAAAGCTACGGAGCTGCACCGCTTGATGGATTGTCGGAGCATTACGGCTACCGAGGAGCCTCATGGAGTGATACGTACTGTGCTTCAACGTAATATTACCGTATTGTGTGTGTATAAGGACCATAAATGGCTCCTGTTCAGAGACATGGTTACTAAGCGGATTTCAAACTCCAGGCTGTCAGTCACGCAGTAGAAGTTGGGAACAGAGCAGCTGTGAAATCTGTCTTTGTTATTATGCTCAGCGTCTGTTAGTTTACATTTTGACTGCACAATTGTGAGCTCTTTGTTATGCTAAAAAAACCAACATAGTTTTCTTTTATTTATAGAGCATCATTATTTAATAAATGCTCATAATTTATTTTTGAGTAGTTTTTTTCATGTACATCTATGCTGTATGTTAATAAAAGTGCCTGTGTGACATCTGGGACACAGCTTTGACTAAGAACTCTCCTTTTGTTCTTACTTTATGGCTTTAAAAAAATATCGAGATATATATCTTATATCGCCATCCAGCTACAAAATATCGAGATATGAATTTTAGGTCATATCGCCCAGCTCTAACTGCAACCCCCCCTGGCTTCTGCTCCGCGGCTGCTGAGTGACGCCTCATCTGGGACTCTCCTCAGCTCTTTCTGGGATAGTGGCGCGGCTGCCCCTCTGTTGGTCTTCCTTGGTCTCTTGTGTTCTGGGGGCCTCTGGATGTCTGGAGTCTTGATCTCCTCCATACCTGCTTCATGCCCTGGAGGACGGGGCAGTGGCCCCCCACACCCTCTAGCAGATCATTACATGAAGGAACCTTTTAAATACAAGCACGCTCATGCTCACAGGTGTACACACGGGTGCTCACACACACAAACTACACCCTTTTTGGCTCCTATCTCAAAGCACACTGTGCGCTGTCGATCAACGTGCTGCACAATAATGTTTAATATTTAGTTTTTACACATAGATCATCGTGATGTTGTTTATTATATTGCTCTTCTTTTTTCTGCTTGTTTTCTCTTTTTTCTTTCTCAGCAGGTGATCCAGGTGATTGATATATGGATTTTTTGTCTGTTTGTTTTGTTTGTTTTTGTTTTTTGCCCTTTATCACCGTCCCTCTTCTCAGCTGTTTTTCTTTCCCTCTTTCTTTCTCCCCTTTCTTTTCCCCAGTCAAGTCTGTCCCAAGCAAGTGAAAATAAAATAAAATAAACAATAAAAACAAAGGTGAATCAAATAGACCATTACGGCAAGGCTGGGATGGTCCATTTGGTAAAGTAAATCCGTTGGGCATCTTTCTTTGCCTTTAGATAATAATGCTGAGAGCCAAACGGGACAGGCAAAAAACAAAAACAAACAAAAAAATAAAACACTGTGAAACTTTACTGTTGCTGCATAAGACGAGCACACGGCCAGCTTTCTAAAGGTGGACTTCTTAGTTTTCAAAGTTTGTTTTCATTCTTTAGAGAACGGGACGTTTAACGGCAGCAGCGAAGCAGAGAGGAAGACTCAGTCCTACTACCTGTCCTGCCTCAACACCCAGAGGATCGAAGAGCTCGGAGCTCAGCCTCTCATAGACCTCATCACCAAGGTACAGCCTGTCACCATGGTAACTGCATCACTCAGGTAAATTTGCTCCAAGTGTTTAAGGTTGGAGGCAGCAGTGAGTGAGTTTGGAGGGTTTTTGTCCTGCAGAACGAATCGCAGGAGAAATGAGAGACTAACGAGGAAACAGAGACATTGTTTTCATCTCAGAAAAATGACTTTTTCTTTTGGACCGCCCTCAGGATCTTTGTGTTTGGTGGTGAAAATCCTTTTTAATTTATACAATACTGAGGATCTCTTATATGTTATCATAAGAAATTACCACAATGGTTTAATGTTGTGTTGTGACCACAGTCAAGCTGCTTAATCAAATTACCCCAAAGTAAAGGACACGGAGCGATCGGCTGAACTCTTAATGCAGAGGACAAAGTACACACACGGCAATGGGAACATTATTGTTCCATTTATTGCACATTTACTGTTGTAGCTCAGAAGCTTCCCATATCAAAACAAATCACAGAAATCTGCATGATTCAACACAAAGTGTGGGAAAAGCAAACATGTTATTCCATCGTGTGTTTTTAGAAACTTAATGAACACTATAAACATGATTGTTGGACCAATCAGCGTGTTCTCGCTCTGCTACTGCTTCAAACTTCCTGTTTGATCAGTTACAATAACATTTATTATTATAAAATAATAAAACTGCAAGTATTACAATAGTTTCACCTGGACCTTTTATCACAGGACTGTAGCAGCATCTTTGTGATAAATTTTGTAATATTTGTTTAAAATCTTTAGTTGGTTTTATTCCAGTTTTTTAACAGTTATTTCTTTTAAGCTTTTATTTTGAAGTAATCCTGTGCTTCCTTCCTGTGGAATGTTTCCTAATTGGAGTAAAATGAATCCTGGATGGAAACTGTTTAAATGTAGCAAAATCAATAATGAAGTATCATCAGTGTACAGGGTTAGAATTCTGTCTGTAAAAACGGAGAAGTGATAACTTCAGTATTACATTTTATTTTTACACTTTCATTTGTTTTTCCTTCCCACTGTCACCGAGTCCAGCTCAAAGAGGGGCACCTGATAGTTGGGTTTTCTTTGCTGTATGGTCCTCACTTTATCATCTACAACACGTTGAACTTTAGGTTTGCCATCAATATATTTACAGGAAATGGGATTTTGGATGACGGTGTTCTGTTTAACATCCAAGGATTTCCACGTTTCTGGTTTGTTATTCCAGTAAATATGTGAACTATGTGCAGATTGGAGGCTGGAACATGACGGGTCCCTGGGACAAAGACAACTTCATGGATGTTCTGAAGGTGGTCTCCGGTCCGTACCGAGCTCAGCCGTTCTTCAGCGTCGGAGTCAGCGCCGATCCCAAAAACTCCAACAGCAACGTCATTCAGGTGAAGCAGAAACACCTGGTGACACTTTCAGCCGATGAATGGACATCTGTCTCAGTAAAATGTTTCCTCTTTAACTTAAACTATTTAATACTGTTAGAATATATTTATGCTTCAAGCTTCTGCAGATGTGTTTGCTGTTTGACTCTTGAACTATTTTGGGAACATCTTAATATTTTTATCATTTTGAGTAGAGGCTGGACAGTATTTGTCTGCGACAGCAGAAAGAGAAGGTTTCAAATGACTTCTGTGCTGTCACAGAGTTACCATGTCGATCTCTTCTGCAGGTGGACCAATCAGGGCTCTTTCTGCCGTCCAGAGACTATTACCTTAACAAGACAGCCAATGAGAAGGTAAGAATACCTGGAGCGGTGTACCTCTTCCAGTGACATGTTGACTTTATTGAAGCTTAAATAGAATAAATCTGACTTCTTCCAGGTGTTGGTGGCGTACCTGGACTACATGGTGGAGCTGGGGATGCTGCTGGGGGGCGAGAGGAGCTCCACTCAGGCTCAGATGCAACAGATTATGGACTTTGAGACAGCGCTTGCCAACATCACCGTCCCACAGGACCAGCGGCGAGACGAAGAGAAGATCTACCACAAGGTCACCATCGCGGAGCTGCAGGTGAGGCTGGCGTCCTGATTGGTTTCTGTGTCTGGTTACATCACGGCCCTTTGTTACTGAAGGGGCCTAGTGATGTTTGGCAAACATCTGAAAGACGTGAGGTTTCAGAGCCTCTCCTCCCACGTCCAAGGTTATTTCCCCTGAAGTCGGACAGGAAGTGAATCTTTACCTGTGTGCACCCGGCTCGTCGCCGTTTCTGTTTTGAGCCGAGAGCTCTGGTCGTTTGAGTCACGAGGTCTGAGTCTACGTAGTCGCAGATGTGAACGGAGGCTTCAGTTCTTCACTTTGTATTGTGTTTGATTCGCTTGCACACACAACTGTCATGTTGTGAAACGGGCTCTGATAACACCGTCACATGTGCAGAATTCACTGTCAGCAAAATGTTTGCTTGAAATATTCAAAAAGTCACCGACAGGTTTAGAAAATCAAAGAGCTTCAGAGACGCGTCGAGCAGACGAAACCTGACTCTGACAGAATCAGTCGGACAACAGGTCATAGGTCACGGGCGGTGGGTGTCAGGGGTGATGGAGACAAACGGACGACTGACATGTTCATTAGTGTTTATCAGCGTGACGCTTGCGTGCGTTCTCTTTCCTGCTGCTAACTGGGTTTGGGTTCATCAGATCTGATCTCAGGTCAGATTACAGCGTTTGTTCTGCAGCGCTCAGACCGTGCGTTCGTGTTATGTCCTCGCGTTCCTCTGACGCGTCCTCCTGCCATCTTTGCGGTGGCCCCAGTAATACAGCAGACGTGTTTCATCGTCGGCGTTGTGGCTCTGATGTCGTGGCGGCGCAGCCTCTCTGCTGCAGCTCTCTGTCCTTCAGGGCTGCAGACGCTTCGGGGGTCCCCATGGCGACCGTTGCCATGAGTCGTTGCTATGTGACTGCATCTCTGAGAGAGGGAGGGAGGTTAGATAACAGGTTATTATATAAACATGGTTGATGTGAAGATGGAGGAGACCTCAGCAGTCTGGACTCTTCCTCCTCTTCGTCTCTTTTCTGTTTTTTGACGACATTCATTTTAATTCTTTTTGTAGGCTTTTTAGTTATTGTTTCAGATGCTTTGATTTTGCTTATTGAAGCATCTTAATTTATATTTTTTGCACCTTTTTTAATCGTTCTATTTTACAGTGTGAAATGAAGTGAAAATGAGACTCCCAAGAAGCTGATATATTTCCAGGGACTTGTTTAATCTGATAATTAGACGATCAAGAGAACAAAAGAACAGACTCTGCAGGCTGTAGAGTACTGTGCAAAGGTCTTGAGTCAATGAAAATAGGCAGAGTGATTTATTGAAACATATGAAATATAGCACATGAGACAAAAACAGAGTTTGTGCATTTCTAATGAGCTGAAAGTGAACGTTTGGTGTGAGCAGCTCTCTGTGGGGATCTTCAGTTCTCCAGGCTTCTTCTTTGGATGTTTCTGCCTTCTGTTCCCTGTCAGGATGAGCCCACACTGCTTCAGTGATGCTGAGGTCCGGCTCTGGGCAGGCCCATTTCTGACCAATAGAAATGAAGCTGCAGCCAATCAGAAGCTTTCCTGTATTCATGATGGCACTTTTCCGAGTTCATAAGTCATCGTTTTTAACAAAGATCTCCAACGCCACCGACTGACACTCAGCCCAAACCACGACTGAGCCAGACTCAGACTCTGTGTACTCAGTGAGTGTGCACAGGCCTGGCTGCTGTGTGTAGGTAACACAGGAAAGAAGGTAAAACTGGTGATTTGTGATCTGTTTATGTCAGAGATGCATCCGTGTTCCACTTATGCGCTGCAGTATTGTGGGGGTCTAGAGGCCCACTGCTCTGCTGTAGCAGGGTGAAATGCGGGGTACACCTGGCCCCATCCTCAGTCCGTCGCAGAGTAACGCAGACGCAGAAAGCCATTCATGTCCACATCTACGGCCAGTGTGGGAATGCGACGTAGCCTGACACGGGGCGGACAAACCCAATGACCTCAGCCGGCCTCAGACCCTAGATCCTGTTGCTGTGAGGACTGCTGGTCCGCTGTACACAACCTTATGGTGAAGTCCTGTTGTTTAGGGCCCTCTGCTGGTGGAAGATGGCTGTGGAAACTTTACGTGGGCTTCGCTGATCGGAGAGCAAAACGTGTCGAAGCTGTGAGCTGCTGCTTTCTGTGCCATTGTCTTAAAAAAGCCTCCGCTCGTTCGCTGTGGAGTGTTTCCTCCCCACAGAGTCTCCACACTTCAGTTTTTGACTTTCTGACTGTTTGAAGTTGAAGCAAAGCAGACAGCAGGGATTAGCTTTTCATCTCTGCATCTCCCCCCGGGTGGTGCAGTCTGCTCCCACACTGAGGATTACTGCTGACAGACAGGCAGCCCTGTTAAAAGCCCCACTGCTCTTTCTCACAGACAAACAGGAGCTGCTAAGTTTGAGATGGGCATGAAGTCAGTTTGCCTGTTCGTGAGTTGGTATTTGTGGATTCATCTGTGGAACGTAGCTCCAAATTATTTGTGGAAAATTTGCCTGTTTTTCGTACCGCAAATATAAAATATTCGCTAATTATTTTGAATTTATTTTTGTGACTAAGTTGTAAGATGAAATTATATTGTTTAGGGTGTTTTGGGTGATAGTTTGGGGTATATCTGGTCTCTAACCCCGGCAAACACAGAGTGCTCGAGTGTAAGGCCTTTATATGCAGAACAAACTGACAGTGTATCTACACCCTATGCATGCAAACACACTTGTGTACATATGTGTCCCTGTAAACACACATATGTGTGCATGCAGACGTCTATGATATAAACCTGCTGGCCTGCAGTCTCAGCCTCTTTAAACTCTGATGTCTCTGCTTTGGTCTTTGTGGTTATGTTTTTTTATTCTTTCTGGACGTTGGCGTCTCCTTTGGGATTCTCTGTTTTACTTCCCTCCTCTGTTCTTTTCCCAACACTGTTATCCTCCTGACTGGCTTCACCTGTGTCTCCTCGTCCTTCTTCAGATGCTCCTTTGTCTCATTTTCCCCGTTGATTGGTTCATTGCTGGGGTCAGTTTTATTGTGACGTGTCCCGATGTCTCTGCTTTTCCAGCTGCTGGCTCCAGCCATCGACTGGTTGGACTACCTGTCGTCCTCTCTGTCTCCTCTGGAGCTAAACGACACTGAACCCGTCGTCCTGTATGCCAAAGAGTACCTGCAGCAGGTGTCGGAGCTGATCAACAAGACAGACCGCAGGTCAGCCGCCATCCACTGCCCCACCCCCACAGAGACAACACACAGGTCTTATTGACATGAATTGTCAGACTGTGCTCTCT
Source organism: Oreochromis aureus (assembly GCF_013358895.1). Classification (NCBI taxonomy): domain Eukaryota; kingdom Metazoa; phylum Chordata; class Actinopteri; order Cichliformes; family Cichlidae; genus Oreochromis; species Oreochromis aureus. The sequence goes on along the minus strand of NC_052955.1, from coordinate 1,756,574 downwards.
GATGAATGAAGTGCAGGTTTGAGCAGCGCCGTGACTCCCACTCAGAGACATTCATGTTCCCTTCAGGATGAGCTGTAATAATCATGATCAGCACCTCTTTGTTTAATGCCTCATCAGCTAACAGTGTGTGTTGTATCTGTGTGTATCAGCAGACGCACACAGATATAACTGCTGCCTTTTTATAAGCAAGTTTACTGATGAAATTAAAAAGTTGCTTCCAGAAACTTCAAAGATGTTTATGGTCACCTGTTAATTATAATAATCAGCTGTTCTGATCCTGAATTTTTAAAGCAAAATTTTCAGTGATTCCAAACATCGACTGTTTACAGCTGTGACACCTTTAAAGGCTCGTCTGGAGACGCGCTGGGGTTCACTATGAGCTAGCATTAGCAAGCACGTGTGCAGTCTACATCACTGACACCATTAATTATTAACCAGACAAATTTTTTGTCAGGTAAATGCATTTAAAACCTTCCCTGCCCTGAACAATTTCAACCTTAAAGCTTAAATAGGTGAACGATAAAACAGTAGTTCAGTTGTGTGAGGTATGCACACTGCTGTGAAGCCGGACATTTGAGCACAGGTGTCTGTGGGGAGGCCCTGCGACAGACTGGCGACCTGTCCAGGGTGTACCCTGCCTCTCGCCCTATGACAGCTGGGATAGGCTCCAGCGCCCCCCGCGACCCTGAAAAGGATAGCGGAAGCGAATGGATGGATGGATGTCTGTGGGGACTGACTCACTGCTGCAGCCTGAGAAATGAGAGGGTTAACTTTAGAAATATGCACAGATAAAAAAGCCAAATCACACACCAGCTAAAGATATGAAGCTAAATAACTGTGAAACAGAAAATAGGATGAGTACGATTTCTAAAGGAATAACTTCTCGAGTACAATCTTAAAGAATGAACGTCAAAAAATAATCAAACACCTATGTCTGTGTTTACGTGCGTCTGGTGCAATACTATTAGCAGAACAACACTGACTGCTCAGTTCTGAAAGCTCTAAATTAAACCTGTACAAACTTATCATTCACCAACATGTCCCACAGTGACGTAGACCCTGGCATGCTTCCTGCCCCTGCGTGCCCTTCCACTGCGTGCCCTGCCCTGTTTGCCCTACCCCTGGCATGCTTCCTGCTCTGCTTTCCCTTCCCCTGCTTGCCCTGCCCCTGCTTCTCCTGCCCTGCTTGCCCTACTTATTAAATCTGCCTGGTTGGTGTGTAATTGGAAGTGTGTGTGTCTCCAGTCTGCTGAACAACTACATGATGTGGACGTTGGTTCAGAAGAGCGTTGCCAGTCTGGACCAACGCTTCGAGAACGCTCAGGACAAACTGCTGGAGAGTCTGTATGGAACAAAGAAGGTACTGAAGCTTCAAATACTAGTGCCACTGCTGCTGATAAACACATTAGTGTTAGTGCTGCAACTGGTAATCCTGCTAAAGTCAGAAAGACGACTTAACAAGTTGCATACTGGAAAACTTCATGTGCCGCAAACATTGTTTTATAAATATAAGCTGTAATATGGTGTCTGGGTTCCAGCCAGTCGGTGCCCTTCAGGTAGAGTGATATTCTACCCTCCAGGTTGTTTTAAGGCAGTGGTTCCCAAACTTTTTTTTGCCAGGCCCCCCTTTTTTACAAGAAAAATGTTCGCGCCCCCCCACCTAACCCCCTTTTTTTCCTGTGTAATAATATTCAACATTGCTGTCAATACATTTTCAAAAATGTCTCTCTGTGCAAAATGGGTTTAAACACATAAACAGCTGTGGGATGCTGTTTGTCCGTGATTTGAACCGGGGAACAAATTACGGCAGGATCAGCCTGATATTATTTGTATCCCGCTGTAACTTTACTGTTAGCTCACATCATGTTAGCTCTTGATTTTTAGTTCACAAACACTTCTTGTAATAACTAACTACTCCTGACATTTAATGTCAGGAGTAGTTAGTTATTACAAGAAGTGTTTGTGAACTAAAAAAATCAAGAAATGGGATCCTGTTTGTCCGTGATTTGAGAGCCAGCGCTGCTCCCGACGCAGGGAAACTAATTTTGCAGGGGAGACCTACCTTGGCACTTGTGCAGGTGAAGCCAAAGGGAAGATATGCTTCACCATATTTTCCTGTCTTTGGCTTGGAAGGAAGTTGGTTTGGAAACATATTTGGCGATGCTTCATCTCCTGCTTTGCGTTTGTGTGGGAGCCCCGTCAAAAACCTGTCCACAGTGTCCAAGCGCTCTTTTTCTTTTTCTTTTTTTTTTTTCTTTTCATACCGCGCCCCCCCTGCAATGGCTCTGCGCCCCCCCTAGGGGGCGGGCCCCACACTTTGGGAACCTCTGTTTTAAGGAATACTTAAAACAACCTGGAAACAGCTATCAGTGTGTTGTTTAAACACTCTGACGATAAAATACTGTGCATCGTAATTAAAATTCTTGTTGTTTTCCTGTTACAACTTAGACACACGCCAACACGAGAAACTCAGAGCTGGTCTGATCGTTACTAAGGTCATGTCTGAAAGCATTCACTCGTCCTGGGGGTTACAGTTTTTTTTACTCACTGTTTTTTACTGGAAAGTACTTTGGTCGACCATGTTGTTTTTAAAGTGCTCTATAAATAAAGTTGGATTGAATTGGTTAGCTCACGCTTAGTTTCATGTGTTATGCCAAGGAAGGAAGTGATACCTTAGTTGGTGCCAACTGGTTCAATCATTCAGGACTGGTTTCAACATGCAGCTGCTTCTTTATGCTAATACCAATCTGTAGCAGGTTAACTGCTTCTAACTGATTATGGACTCACCTGCTCTGGTCTAACTGGGCCTAGGAGTTTGTAACTGCATGTGTTTTGTCGTAGTCCTGCACCCCGCGCTGGCAGACCTGCATTGGGAACACTGACGACACCCTGGGCTTTGCGCTGGGAGCGCTGTTCGTCAAGGCAACGTTTGACAAACAAAGCAAAGAGATCGTGAGTCACTGAGCAGGCCCTGCCTTCGGAAACTTCGTAATGAGGTCTGATTGAGGTCTGGTTGGTTTGAGCTCACTCGCTCATCTCTTACAGGCTGAAAAGATGATCAACGCCATCCGGTCGGCGTTCAAAGAAGCGCTAGACCAACTCAGCTGGATGGACGACCAGACGAGACAGGCTGCAAAGGACAAGGTCCACACAGACACACAAACACAGCGCATATGCAACTTAAAGTTTGTACACCTGGGGTGTTGAAATGTGGGAGAAAGAAAATGTTGGTGATGGTTAGGTTTACAGATGGGTTAGGCTACCTGAGCTGAGCTTAAAGTGTTCACTGTAAATAATATTAACAGAACCAGGAAAAGAGGCAGAAAAAGGCTGAAAGTTGCACCTGCAGGAAAGGTTAAAGACTGATTTGTCTGTGTACTCCTCGTTAGGCAGATGCAATCTATGACATGATCGGATTCCCAGAATTCATCCTGGACTCCAAGGAGTTGGACGATGTTTATGACGGGGTGAGTGAACACTGCTAAACATCGCTCAGACCTCTGCAAACCAACTCAAGTAAGTGATGGTGGTTATCCCGCCCCTGATCCCAGAGAGCCAATCAACAGCCAGACCTGGAAACATGACACGGTGTCACAGGGCTTTGAAGTGGCAGCACCAAGAAGTGCTCCAAGAAAGACGACTGGTGGTAATCAGTCGTCTGCACAGTGCACGCTGAGGGTTTAAACACTGTGAAAACCATCCTAAATCAGATTCAGGACTCCAGCGGTGTCTCCATCCATTCTGCTGACGCCTCAGGTCCATGTTTGGCAGTTCTGAAATTGTTACCTCGCTTCGTGCAGTATGACGTTAATGTGGGTGTAATGGTGCTCTCTGCATACGACTGGTCGAGATTCACAATGTTTGGGTGGTGCTGTGCTGCCCCCTGCTGTTCGCCTTCATGTATTCTAACAGCTTGGGTCTGTGTGTTTCAGTATGAAGTGTCAGACGACAGCTTCTTCCAAAACATGTTGAACTTCTACAACTTCTCTGCTCGAGTGATGGCCGACCAGCTGAGGAAGACTCCCAACAAAGACCAGTAATGCTCACGTGCATCAGTGCACCACAGATGTCACTAATACACGCCGAGGAGGAGGCGCAGCTACACACATATACAGACGCACACGTCCTCAGCGGTTGTACTCACAGTGTAACGCAGTGTAACCATCAGTTTATATTATTTATATTGTTTTACCAATTTAAACCTACACATCAAAGACTTTTAGTTAACAAAATGACGGGACCAGAGCTCGCATTAAAAACAGGGTGGATGGAGGATTTTCACTATTTTATTTATGAGGTCAGAGGTAACGCTGTGCGCTCAGTCTCAAGTCTTTAGTTTCTCATGTACATGTTTGGGAAAATGAATTGGCTGGCCCCGGTAAAGGTCAAAGGTCAGGTCTCAGAGAGAGCACACCTGTGGTTTAAACCTGACGTATTTGTAATGTGAGGTTTTAAACTGAATCAGATGCATTTGTCCCTTCGGAGTCACGTATGAATGGTGTTACAGAAGCACTGAAGATAAACACGGATGAGGTTTCCCGGTCAGGGACAGTTCTCCAGGTGACACCGAGCTGACTCTGACTGGCACTGAACTACGCTTATGCTTCCATCAATATGTGAAACCGCGGCTGGAGGCGGGCTGTGTAAAATACCAGCTTATTCAGTATATTTGTATCATCTGTGTTTGATACAATTCATGGTTGATGACGAGATATCCCAGGACCAAACGGGATCGATGTACATGAGGCTGACATTGCTCGTCTTGGTGCTGATTGTTGCAAAGGGGAAAGGTTATCTTTGTAGTTTAGCGCAGAGCTAATCCTGTCATAATCATAAGGTCCACACTCGTCCACACTGTTTCGAGTATGTGCAGAGAGTCGTAGTGGTTTTTATAGATCTACCAACAGATTAGCTGGTGTTTGTGCTGGAAGAGCAGCTTTGGTTCACATCACAGCTGCTCAGTAACTCGTCTTTGCTGAGATTCGACACTTTGCAAATACGATCCCTGAACATTTATACAGCATGGCTGGACCGCAGATTAACTCCTCTTCCTCCTCTTCCTTTCTCTCTTCCTGTCCTCCTCCTCCCAATCCTTTCCTTGTTTCCTTTCCTCCTCCAGGTGGAGTATGACTCCTCCTACAGTTAATGCCTACTACATGCCCACTAAGAACGGCATCGTCTTCCCTGCTGGGATCCTGCAAGCTCCCTTCTACGCCCACGACCACCCCAAGTCTGTTTACCTCAGTATCTACCTGTCCATGCGTCCACCTGTCTGTCTGTCTGAGACTTACAACATGTTTTATTACAATAAGCAAAGTTAAAATTTGTGCTTTACATGTTCTTTTCTGCAGCTTTCACACTCTTCAGGATGCTGTTTGCTTTTATTGTTGTTGTAATGAGCTTTGCTGACTGTAGGGGCGCTGGCAGGACTTTAGACTTTCAGTTTGTGGGTGTGGCTTAAAGCATCACTGAGTTTGGGTATAAAGTTCTGATTAAGTGCTGATCCGGTCATCAGCACCATGTATGTGTGCGTACTGTGAATATATAAAAATACTAAATTATAAACTTCAAAAAAACTTATTTTTTATAAAAAAAACCCTTCCAGACAAATCGCAGCTTCCTGTTTCTGGACTCGGTGTGTGGGTAAACGTTTTGACTGCTGTGTGTTTGTGTTTTCAGGGCACTGAACTTTGGTGGAATTGGGGTGGTGATGGGCCACGAGCTCACGCATGCCTTTGATGATCAGGGTGAGTCTGATCGCGTCCGTTTCACTCCAGCTCATAACTGATTCACTGCGCTCAGGCTGGGCGTGACGGTGTGTTTATTCTCAGGTGGGATGATTATTAACGGACGACTGAGGATCCGACACCCGACTGTCGTTCCCGTCGTGCCGCTTTGAAGTCTGATTGAAGTCGGCTGCCCGGGGCGCACGTGCAGCCGACGTGTTGTGATGTGTTGTCAACACAATACTCGTCATAATCACAAACAGAGAGCAACAGAATTATCATAAATCCAGTAACTCCAAAAACATTAATAACCTCCGGCCTCTTCAAAAATGTCAACATCCACCAGTCTCGATCAGTATGGCACTTTTAAATGTCCGCTCTCTGTCTTTTATTATTAATGATTTAATTTTAGATAATAAACTTGGCTGTTTATTTTTAACTGAAACATGGCTGGGCTCGGACGCACCAGTTGTTCTCACTGAGGCCTCCCCACCAAATTTTAATTTCTCCTTTTCTATTAGAAGTGGGACTGCATCTTTAACCAACAACACACTCACCACCAAACACATTTTATTTGATCATTTTACCACTTTTGAATTCCACGCTCTTGTTTTTAGCAGCCCTCCAGTTTTATCTGTCACATTTATAGACCACCTAAAGACAGTGCTGCTTTTATCAAGGAATTCTCAGAATTTTTAACAAACATACATTCAAAATATAACATGATAATTCTAACCGGTGATTTTAACCTGCACATAGATAATCCTTCTGACTCTGCATCAAAAGAATTCTTAAACATTCTTCACTGTATGGATTTTACCCAGCACGTCACGCAGCCGACTCACAACAGAGCACACACTCTGGACCTGGTCATCACCCATGGGCTGTCCACCAGTGTGTCCTCTGTTGTTGACTTAGCTGTCTCTGACCACTACTGTGTGTTTTTTAACATCACCGGTTTTATTCAGCGGGAGACCTCGGTGCGAACTGTGAGGAGGCGCTATCTAACCTCTGAAGTGGCTGCAAATTTTACCAGGGTTTTAGACCAATGCCCCCCTGTGATTCTACCTGCACCCTGTGATTTTATTTTTAATCATTTTAACAGCAAACTGAAGAAAAGCCTTGACTCTGTTGCTCCACTCACCACCAAAAAGATTAACGTAAAACGTGTATCACCCTGGAGAAACGAAGAAGTCAAAACACTCAAAATAAATTGCAGGGCAGCAGAAAGGAGATGGAGGAAAAATAAAAATGGAATCAACCATCAAATATTTTGCGAGCAACTTAAAATGTACAATAATACACTCAGGAATTCAAGAAATTCATACTTCGCCAAAATAATCAGTAATAACAAAAATAGTCCCAAGGTCCTCTTCTCCACCATAGATCATTTATTTAACCCTGATTTTAACAGCTCCCAAAGAACCCCACAGACTCACTCTGTGAGCAGTTTGCAGACCACTTCAGGGGAAAAATCAACACCATCAGATGTGATATTTTATCTTCTCGTGTTATGATTTTAAACACATCTGAGGGCTCGACTGTACCTGAGGAGACACTGGACAGCTTTGTCCTGGTTAATGCTGAGAACCTTAGGAAAGTTTTCTCCACAGTGAGACCCACCACATGTCTTTTAGATCCAATCCCCTCTTCACTTTTTAAAACACTTTATGGATTTTTTGAAGCGGAGCTTTTATACATGATGAATTGCTCTCTTCAGTCGGGTGTCTTCCCTGCTGCCTTTAAAACGGCGGCGGTGAGGCCCCTTCTGAAGAAGAGCAATTTGGATTGCAATGATTTTAATAACCACAGACCTGTATCCAACTTACCATTTTTAAGTAAAATTTTAGAAAAACTTGTTGCAGTCAGCTGAGACTGAAGAAGTCACTTGGATGAGTGACGAAACGTTTCTCCCACAAAACGCTACGTCCAGATGAACAGATTCAACTTTTGGAGATTTACTTTCCTGGATGATTGAGCATGCATCAAGACATAATTTAAGCTAATGAGCTGGAACTAAATCATGTTTAACGGGAGCCTAAAACAGGCTCAGGCTCCAAACTGGCACAAAAACAGGAGCGTTAAATGATTGGAGAACCAAACTATCTTCACCACGGACGGTAATCCTGATTACCTCAAGAAAGTACCAACACAGCTGCAATGTGGTCCTTGTGTCCATCAGGTCGTGAGTATGATAAAGAGGGAAACTTGAGGCCGTGGTGGCAGAACTCGTCCGTGGAGGCGTTTCGTCAGCGGACCGAGTGTATGGTGGATCAGTACGGCCACTACACCGTCAACGGCGAACACATCAACGGAAAACAGACACTCGGAGAAAACATCGCTGACAACGGGGGGCTAAAGGCCGCGTATCACGTGAGTAGGAACACAAACTGCTGCAGTAACAGGTCAACACCTCCCTCTAACCCGAGTGTTGGTGTTTTCCTCCTAAGGCCTATCGGTCATGGATCCAGGGAAACGGAGATGAGAAAAGACTTCCTGCTGTCAACCTGACCAATGACCAGCTCTTCTTCGTTGGATTTGCCCAGGTGAGACGCTGCAGACAAACCAAGAAGCTCAGTAATTTGTTTTTTTCAGTTAGAGATCTAGACCGCCAACCCTAAATAGGATTTGTTCATTCAACTCAGAAAATGTCAAACGCCATCCGTTTCCTGTTACCGCTGGTGTCCCCCAGGGATCTGTCCTCGAACCTGTCCTCGAATTAGTCATCTACTTACTGTTGCACAAAGGAAGTAGATGATTGTGAGACATTTGATTTGAAAGATGAAAGAAAATGCTGTATCGAGATTTGTCCCATCTCAGCAGATTTCTGTTGTTCTGTTCTTTTAGGTGTGGTGCTCAGTTCGGACACCAGAGAGCGCTCACGAGGGCCTGGTGACCGACCCCCACAGTCCTCCCCGATACAGAGTCATCGGCACGCTCGCCAACTCTCCGGACTTCAGCCGCCACTTTAACTGCCCTGAAGGGACACCCATGAATACGGGGAAGCGCTGCGAAGTCTGGTAGTCAGACTTGAAAGGACCAGCTCGGGGTGGTGCAGGAATGGGGGGGGGGGGGGTCAGTCTGTCAGCTGATGGGTTGACAGACTCGTTAGTGTCTTAATTAGAGTTCAGGTTCTTGGGGGGGGGGGCAGGTGTAATCTTCAGCTTCAGTTAATCTGTAACTTAGTGACGATCAGACTCACTTCCTGTGTGGAAACTAAACGGACTCGGTGGACGTCACACAGACACGAAGGACTGACGAGGTAGAAGAACCCACGTGGGCGGTGTCGATGATTCCTGCTTTTATCACTGTCATTGATTAATAATGTTATTAATGGGCTTTGGTTGGTGTGTGTGTGTGTGTGTGTGTGTGTGTGTGTGTGTGTGTGCGCGCGCGTGTTGTCCATTGTGTGGAAGAGCTCTATAATTCCGCCTCCTATGACATCACTGATGACCTCATACAAAGTTGAACTGTTACATAATCAGTCATGGCTGTGTGTGTGTGTGTGTGTGTGTGTGTGTGTGTGTGTGTGATTGGCCACTCAGTTATTGAGGAAGCTTTCGTCTCATTGGCTGGAAGGTTTTCAGTTTTAGGGGTGTAGATTAGGATTAAAGAGAGGAACGAGGGTTTCGTGGGTTATTTATGAGGTTTTAAGCATTTAAACACTTTTTCTCAGATTTATCTCCTCGATCCGTTTCTTGTGTAGATAATCTGTCAGAGTCCTTTGTCCAAATTGAATCCACGCTGTAACCACTGTCTTACGCTAAATTAAGACAGATGTGATATATTTTAAAAGGTTTTCCATCATTTTGTAATCTATTACAACCCTTTAATGAGTCTGTCGAGGATTGCCTTAAAGCCAGCGTTATCTTTAGGTAACACAGAGCATAGCTCACCTTCCAGTTTGCACAGTTTAACCGACTCACTACGTTAATGCTCTGCAACCACTAAGTAACACACTGTTATCAGGAGACAGCCTCACTTCCAGGTAAAGGCCAGTGTCAGTGAATCAAACAGTGAGTAGAGAGGAAACAGCTTAAAACCAAAACCTGATCCTAAAACTGAGTTTTTCAAAATATTTCAAAATAAAATGCCCTCCAAACACAATCCTATATCTCACAAAAATAGACGATTTATTTGCATGGTGTTTTGGTAGTTCATCTTTATCAGGTAAACGGGGAACCTCTGAACATCTACCACGTCACAGTGGTCTGGTTCACATGCAGCTCCACATAACCAGTTTTCACCCATTTGCCAACAAAACAACTTAAAACAGAAGAAGTGGGAAATATACGCTGGTGGGTGAAACTGGGCGTGTTGAGTGTGTGGGCCGCTGGTGAAATGGTGGATGTTTAGAGCTTAGTGACACGGGAAGTAGTGGAAGTCAATCAAATTTCCCAGTTTTATTTGTTTCTAATGTTTTATAATAACTCAAGTTTGCTGTTTCAGACACTAGTTATAGAAAGAATCATAAATATATAAAAGTATAATGAAGTAAAGCTCACAGGACTGCATTTCAGATACAGTTTGTGCAACCAGTGAAAACACAAAACTGGAACACTTTATCATGAAGCTAACATTTCCAGTCACGATAAAACTATAAAAATAAAACATGATCTCCACAATGAGCTAAGAAGCTCCACATACTCCTAATGTACTAGTATAGATATCAAGCTACATGCAGTCATGTTTGTAGCCTTCAGATTTTTTTATTATTATGTATTTAAATGATTTTCTATAGTTTTAAGCCATTCGGTGCGCAGGGAATGTGATTGGCTGTAAGCTTGCTGATGTAACGGCTTCTCTTGTCACAAACCATTTGCCTGATCTTTGAGCGAGTCAGTGAGCAGGAGTCTGTCCTTGAAGCTCTGCATCGGTCTTTCCCACTCTTTCATTGCTTGAAATAATCGGCTGCTCACTGAGCTCGAGGTATGATGTGATGTGACGGTGGCGTGAAGTTCAAAATGGGTTCATCATCAGACCTCGGCAGTAAACAGCTGGATCAGGAGTGGGATTACCTTTAGAAATACTCAGAGTAAACAAATATGAGAGACTGTCGAAGTTAAAAATCCAACACACATTTAACCTTCATTCGTTAAAGAACTGACGATTTGGTACCTCAGACTTCATTACCAACGATTCCTTAAAACATGGCTGAACTTTAGCTCCTGCCCAGTGCAGGTACATGACTCTGACGACAGGTGGCGCTCTCGGCCCGCTCACCTGGACTTGATCGCCTGAACCACAAGCTTAATATTCATGTTAAAGTCAGTGTTGTGATAATAACCATACACTGTGTATTGTCAGTGTTTGTGCATGTGTGGGTGTGCGTGTTTTGGAGTGTGTGCTGGCTTCGCCTCCCATCCCGATGACCTCACCGTCTAATTCTACGCAGCTCCCATGTGACGTCTTTTGTTCAGCAGAAGAAGAAGCAGCTGCTTCCTGCGAAAGATGTGTCTGCGTGCGTTTGCGTGTTCTTGTATGTCTATCGTTGTGAGGACAAATAAAAACTTTGGTTCTCCACTTTGGGACAGATTTTCCGAGACCCTTTAGAAGCAGGGTTAGGTTATGAGTTGGGGGGTGCATCACATCTACAAGAGTCCTTGTGTAGGTAGATGCAATGAAGATGCTTCTGCATTGTAAGGACATTCAATCATCCTCAGCTTTGCAGATCCAGACTTGGTTGTTAAATCAGTGAAGGTCCTCACAAGTGTAGACAGACAAGTGTGTGTGTGTGTGTGTGTGTGTGTGTGTGTCAGGAGTCGGAGCTGTGTAATAATCTGTGTGTACAGTAAACAACAATAGAGCTGAAGTAGAAGAAACTCTGCTCATTTTAAACTCTGTGTCTGTCCTGAAGGGGGCGTCAGGGCTCGTCCAATCACAAGGCTGCGTGTCAGGTAGCTGCTGTGAGGGAAAAAACACCTTAAGTTTTATCTGCTTTTATTTTATTGCCTGAGAATGTAGAGAAAAGAATGAGAAATGTTTTCTATCAGGCTGCAGAAATGTAATAAACACTGAACACACTCAGCCACACAGTCCTGCTCTGTTATTACAAGGAAAGGTGCGAGCACAGGTGGGGCTGCATGATCGCTTTGGCTCCACCCAGCATGTGAGTGTTTGACTGTAAGCTTGTTTCTTTTACCTTCTCTGTAACACGGCTCCTGACAAGGATCAAATCAATCAATTAGAAAATCAATTAGAATAGGCACTATTGAAAGTTAATGGTGTGTTGTCCTCACCCTCAGGTTTCTAGTTTTCACCAGCGAGCTAACGATGCTCCAATAATCAGACGTATTTTCCTTTTTTGTGCTGATTTATTGAAGAATGGCCTCTGACCATCGCCTTCTCTTTGACCATCAAACTGAAAACATACAAAATATTGCTAACTAACATTGCAAACTAGCTTGTTACAAGCTTACTGCAAGCTAACAAGATAAAACTTTCCTACTCAATTAAACATACAAATTATCAAACCATTTTTAAACACAACAAGAGACAATTTGTTATTTAATCATCACTCATACTTACGGACAAATTTCGTCAAAAGCAACAACATTTTAAGGTCCATATCAGCTTAGAACAGGGGTCTCGAACTCCAGGCCTCGAGGGCCGGTGTCCTGCAGGTTTTAGATCTCACCCTGGGTCAACACACCTGAATCAAATGATTAGTTCATTACCAGGCCTCTGGAGAACTTCAAGACATGTTGAGGAGGTCATTTAGCCATTTGAATCAGCTGTGTTGGATTAAGGACACATCTAAAACCTGCAGGACACCGGCCCTCGAGGCCTGGAGTTCGAGACCCCTGGCTTAGAACAATAATACTTCAGCATTACGTTCAGCCATCTTGGATTTTCTGCTTCCTCTATTTTTCTTTTTCCAAAGTAATCAAAACAATATTACAAAGCAGCCACTAGAGGGGGCTCTAGGGCAGTTTACAAAACTGTATTATCCAGCGTAACTTATAAAAGGCAGAACAAATATCCTTTATTTATATAAAGTTCTGCCAGGAGAGCAGACTCTGTTCCACACTAGAGCCTCCGCTTCTCCATAGAGCGCCCCCTGGAGGACCGAAGGAGGCCCACAGCCAAGCTCCCTACAGACCACCTCTGCATCCCGCAGGTCAAGGTCAGCGTCACACACAGGATGATGTCTGGTTCGACTTCACCTGCAGTTAGTGTTGAACAGCAGGTACATTAGGGGCTAATTTCTGTGTAAAAATGTGATTTAAAAACCTGAAACACTTTGATGGTTTTGTTCTTTTCATGCTGGCAGTAAGAAAACAGAATCATTCCAGCCTGACTGATTAACGGAATCTTTGGTAGAAAAAAAGTAAAATCTATGACTGAGGTGATGGATGAGCTGAGAACTTCATCTGGATATGAGATGAGCTCCCTCCTCTTCAGCCGGCCCTTCTTCAGCTGCACCAACACCAATGTTACGGTTAACCAGCTTGATGTTCTCCTGTCTGCCCAGCTTCTGCCCCCTGCTGGTCTGGAGAGACATAAGAACACATAGATCAGACTGACTGCATCGCTCCTCTCTCAGGGCTTCATTCTCAGATACAAACATGTGTTCAGTACCTTACAGTAGAGATACAGAACAACGCTCTCCAACAGCAGGATCAGCGGCAGGACGAGCGCTCTGATGATGAAGCCTGTGAGATCTGGATGATCTGTGGGATCAAACACATTCACAGTCACCACGAGTCCAACAGCTGCCATTAAACACAAACTGCAGAGAAATCTGTGAACATCACCTCCACATGGAGCTGCTTGAATCTTGTTCTCTCTTCACCTTCACTGACTGAATACTGATTGTGTTTCCTATGTTGGCACCACAGGTTCATCTGTGTTCTCTGTAAAGACGTCTTTTTCCTGCCTGTCTGATCTGCTGTGTTGGTCCTCCTGAGGCTTTTATTGTGGAGTTTATCTGGACCTGAACCTCTGCTCTGAGGACAAACCCCTTTAAACCCCTCTGAGAATAATCTGTTACTACAGCCTGCACAGGTTAAACTGAGTTTAGTGATACTTAAATGTCAGATAATGTTTTTCATCAGTTAAAGACGTAAAAAGCTCATTAGTCATGTGGATAACATACATATATCTCTTCATTTATCGTCTCTTCAAACCATCCATGTAAAATCAGGTGTTTCAGATCAGGTCATTGGTATTTAGGGAGTGATGCCTGTGACACTGAGGCTCTGCTGTTGTTATTGGTGTTGACGTTGTCTCATCATTCTATGGTTTTCAGAAAAAAAGTTCAGGGTATGTCTGGTATTAGATTTTAAAGGAACCAGGAATGATTTGAGATCAATCGATGTATTTTGTGGAAATCAAGCAGCTGCTGGTTTTTCCAGGACTGAACGTTTGCAGGTTAAGCCCAGGAGGAACTGTGTGATGCAAAAAGCTGTCTCCAAAACCCCCACACCTCACTCCTGGATCTGCCAGTAACTCTGCGGCTGTTAGTGTCAAAGTGATGCGGCTGCAATCATAACGAGCTCGTACACATTTAACCGGCACAGCAGACGCACCAGGAAAATCCTTTATGGCCCAAGAAAAACTACAAACTACAGTTCTTCGGTCAACATCCAATCAAAGAGAAATAATTTGCTTTAGACAGACAAATCAAAGACTGAAATGTTTGGCTACAGTAACTGTAGATACATTTAGAACAAACCAATGGCAGATGTTAAAAAACAAACCATCAAACAGGCAGAAACATGCTGGTGTGTTGTTCCTTCACAGCATCGGAGATGGCGAGACTTCAGCCACTGATTCAACTCTGACCCGCAACATAATGATGACACATCTGTCTTAAAACTGAACAAGGAGTAGATGAGTCGATGGGATAATGATCCTCAACGCATGAACACATCCCCCAATAAGTGACCCAGAAAGAAGAATTGGAACAGGAAGTGGTCAAAGCCCAGTTCGGCTGAATCCCACTGGAGTGTTGTGTGGCGAAGCAGGTGGCACGCGCAGGAAAACCACCCAGAAACAACATTCTGGCTTAAACAGCAGTCCAGATGTTAACAGGATGTACCTGGGATGACTTATGTTATGATTTGCCGCTGTGTAAATTAAATAGTTTTCAGAGAGCCGGAGTTACTGTGGTAACCATTCATGCTGTGCTCTTCACTGTTTCTTGCTGTAAACTTTTCAAAGTTTGGTTTTACAGAAAATATATGAGATTCTGCTTCAGCTTACCTGAGACAGTCACGCACAGCTGGCGGCTCTCAGACGAGAAGTTATGAGAAAAAACATAAACATGATAAAAGCAGCTGTAGTTTCCTTGGTGGGCAGGCTCTGTGACAGGAAACAGGAAGTGGGCAGAGTGATTGACAACTGGCTGGGTGTAATTGTATGCTGTATTGGAGGAAGTGAAGGTGAGCTGGAAGGAGCCTCCTGGGTACTGTGGCTGGATGGAGCAGCTGATGGTGAAGCTGTAGCCCCTGGATACCCGAAGCCCCTGCTGCCGTGCCTCAGAGACCCCGTCCATGGAGGCGGGGACAATAATGTTTGGCTGAGCCAGCAGGTCTGTGAATGAACAGAGACCATGACAGGTGAGGTTATCATCAGAGGCCACCTTATACCAAACATAATAGCGTCTGAACAGGAGCAGCAGTGAGCTGAGCAATGACGGACTGTAAACTGAGATACTGGATCCACCTTCAGGACCTCCACAAACCCAGACACACAGCTTCCTCCAGATGTTTGTTGAACATCAGCAGTTTATGGAAGGACTGAAGTTTGCAAAAAGTCTAAAGTTAGGTCCTTTCTTTGTCACAGACCGTGACTGTGAAAAGAAATGAAACATAACCCCTTAAATATTCTGAGTAGTAACTCACAAGTAATGATTAAAAGTTTTTAGATCTTTTAAAACGTATACATATACAGTGGAACCCCGACTTACGAATACCCTGTTTCATGAAAAATTCAAGTTACGAAGGCACTGAACGGCAATATTTTTGCCCGTGTTACGGCAAAATGCCCGAGTAACTAAATCCGCTGGCTCTGATTGGCTGAGCCTACAATGCCCACAATGCCTTCTGAATCATGTGACAACCCCTTGGCTTCCGTACTTGCGCTTCGCTGTTCCACTTGAACGACGTATTGTTGTTCTAGTTAGCAATTAGCCTATAGCCTATCGTTCAGCATCGCCTCAGTCAAAACGTGCGATGGGTGCTTCGACTTACGAAAATTTTCAACTTACGAAAGACCCTCGGGAACGAATTAATTTTGTAAGTCGGGGTTCCACTGTACTTCGTTCTCATGAGAACATTTCTCACTGGTTGAAGTGATTTTTCTGTAGATAGATCTGCCTGGTCTACGCTGCTATAAGCTTTTGGTTGGTTAACTGGATGCAGACGACTACTGAGTGTGACAGAAACAGCAGCAGCAGTAAAACGAGTTAATGGGATCAGTTTGTAAGTACTAACGTCAGGTACTGTTAGCTAGGAGATGTTAAGCGTCTATAGGTCATATGCTAAAAAATTTCAACCTGCGTATTGTTCGGCTGTTCTTTTGCTTCCTCCATAGGCTCCAGTGTTCAAATGTACAACTTCATAAGAGTTTGCAGCTGGTTACAAAAACTTTCTTGGTCTCTGTGCTTAAATGTTCCCTTCATAACTCTTTGCAGCAGTAAACTCTTTGAATTGAACTAAATCTATGTCTTCCACTAACAATCACTTCCTTTGAGTCACACCTTCAACTATTTTTCCCCCATTGTTTTTCACAAACTATGTAATTGATGGGCTTACCTGAACAGGTGACATAGAGCACAGAGGAAGAGTAAGATGGTTCTACACATTCTCTTCGGGAAGATCTCAGCTGGAAACAATCAGGACTGATCTTCAACACAAATCTGTATGAGGACTTACTTGGACATAGCCAGTGGCGGTTTGACGCCTCTGCATCTCCTGAAGCTCCATTGTTCCACTGAAGTAAAAAGCACCCCAGACCATTATGGTGCCTCCTCCACTGTGGGCGTAGAAAACACCTCAGGTGGGATCTGCTTATCATGCCAGTAACGCTGGAAACCATCTGGACCATCAAGGTTACATTTGTTCTCATTAGAGAATAAAACTTTCTTCCACCTTTCAGTGTCCTATGTTTGGTCCAAACGGTCAGTTCTGTGGTGTCCAAGGAGTCGAGGCCTTTGAAGACATGTTTTGTTTTTGAAGCCCTTCAGTCTCAGATGTCGTCTGATGGTTATGGGGCTGCAGTCGGCATCAGTAACGGCCTTAATTTGGGTCGAGAATCTTCCAGTGTCTTTACGGACAGCCAATTGGATCCTCCGGCTCAGTGCTGGTGACATTTTTCCACTTGACTTTTTTGTTCCATAACCCTCAGGATTATTTAAGGAATTCCAAATGACCGTCTTACTGTGTCCCACCTCAGCAGTGATGGCGTGCTGTGAGAGACCCTGCTTATGCAATTCAACAACCCGACCTCGTTCAAAAAGGAAACGTTTTTTTGCCTTTGCCATCAGAACGTCATGACAGTGAGACTACCTGACAGAAAATGACAATGAATCCACATTTTTGCACAGATTTTGCCTTTTTAAGGCATGTGGACCTAAACTTTGGATCAGCTGTAAAACAGCACTCCCTCAGAGGAGATCCAGACTGAACACAGTCAGGGTTGATCCTTCAAACAGATCCGTGTGACTTAAATATCAGTTCTACAGAAACTGCAGAGCCACAGTCCAGATGTTCACAGACAACAGCTGCTGGCTTCATGGTCCAGCCATTGTCATCCACTGGTCTCCATTCACCCAGGTGTTTTACCTCCAATGTACCTGTGCAGTGACTGGCTCCTCCCACCAACCTGACAGACTCTAACAGAAAGCAGAGAGTCATCAGTGAGAGAACAAACTGAGTTTGAACCAAAGCTGCAGCTCCTCTTCTACCTGAGCAGGTGAGTCCAACAGCTTTGCCAGGTGAGCAGCTGCTTCTGGCTGAGCCTGAGCAAAGATGACAGCAAACAACTATTCACTCATTCAGACTCAGCGCAACTCCAACATGAGTTAATCATTAACAACAAAATGCATCGTTATAACAGCGCACACTGGGCTCATGTCAGCATCACGTTTAGATTTTGTATGCAGATTTTTGAATAAAACTTTGATTAGAAAATGTTCCAAAGCTATCAAAAGGATCAGGGCTGAACTCTGTCCTTTCAAAGAAGTACCCAGGGTGAAAGAGGCCATGTGGATGTGCAGATGGTGATGTTATTCTGGCTTTCTCCTCATACAATACACAGCTCTATCTCCTCTTCAGCTCATGATATACAGATTTACAGTGGCTTATGTCAGTGAATCAGAATCATTCTAAATCAGCCTCAACCTGCAACCTGCATACTGCCACAATCCTGTTTCTGATCATACAGTGGCTTGCAAAAGTATTCGGCCCCCTTGAACTTTTCCACATTTTGTCACATTACAGCCACAAACATGAATCAATGTTACTGGAATTCCAGGTGAAAGACCAACACAAAGTGGTGCACACGTGAGAAGTGGAACAAAAATCATACATGATTCCAAACATTTTTTACAAATAAATAACTGCAAAGTGGGGTGTGCATAATTATTCAGCCCCCTGAGTCAATACTTTGTAGAACCACCTTTTGCTGCAATTCCAGCTGCCAGTCTTTTAGGGTATGTCTCTACCAGCTTTGCACATCTACAGACTGAAATCTTTGCCCATTCTTCTTTGCAAAACAGCTCCAGCTCAGTCAGATTAGATGGACAGCGTTTGTGAACAGCAGTCTTCAGATCTTGCCACAGATTCTGGATTGGATTTAGATCTGGACTTTGACTGAGCCATTCTAACACATGGATATGTTTTGTTTTAAACCGTTCCATTGTTGCCCTGGCTTTATGTTTAGGGTCGTTGTCCTGCTGGAAGGTGAACCTCCGCCCCAGTCTCAAGTCTTTTGCAGACTCCAAGAGGTTTTCTTCCAAGATTGCCCTGTATTTGGCTCCATCCATCTTCCCATCAACTCTGACCAGCTTCCCTGTCCCTGCTGAAGAGAAGCTCCCCCAGAGCATGATGCTGCCACCACCATATATGACAGTGGGGATGGTGTGTTCAGAGTGATGTGCAGTGTTAGTTTTCCGCCACACATAGCGTTTTGCATTTTGGTCTCATCTGACCAGAGCACCTTCTTCCACATGTTTGCTGTGTCCCCACATGGCTTGTGGCAAACTGCAAACTGGACTTCTTATGGTTTTCTGTTAACAATGGCTTTCTTCTTGCCACTCTTCCATAAAGGCCAACTTTGTGCAGTGCACGACTAATAGTTGTCCTATGGACAGATTCCCCCACCTGAGCTGTAGATCTCTGCAGCTCGTCCAGAGTCACCATGGGCCTCTTGGCTGCATTTCTGATCAGCGCTCTCCTTGTTCGGCCTGTGAGTTTAGGTGGACGGCCTTGTCTTGGTAGGTTTACAGTTGTGCCATACTCCTTCCATTTCTGAATGATGGCTTGAACAGTGCTCCGTGGGATGTTCAAGGCTTGGGAAATCTTTTTGTAGCCTCAATAACTTTATCCCTGACCTGTCTGGTGTGTTCTTTGGACTTCATGGTGTTGTTGCTCCCAATATTCTCTTAGACAACCTCTGAGGCCGTCACTAGTGATGTGACGTTCTGTATCGAGGCTTCAAAGCTTGTGTCGAGTAATGGAGGGGGCGTTTCCGCGATGCGCGTAACGAGGCTTGCTTCATTTATGGGAGGAGCTGAAAATGATGACGTCCGAAGCCTCGCTGCCCGGCTGTACCACGTGACTGGTTCAGGAAGTGGTTCGAACTTTGCCATGAGCTATGACAGTGATATAAACCCCTCAGACTTCATTCAAAATGTGGGTGTTTGATGGAGAGTTGCGGTTAGTGAGAGTTTGGAGACAGTTTGGAGGTTTATGAGAGTGAGGAGAGAAAGTCAGGAGAGAATGGAGCCAGCTAAGAAGAGAAGGATGTCCTCCCCTGTGTGGGAACATTTTGATCTTATTCCTCCCAACAAGGTATGTAAATTCGTACAGAAGATGTATTTTCATAATACTGATGGTGCAATACAATTTATGTTAAGCTGTCTTTACTTTTGTACAAGGTGAAGTGTTTGCTATGTGCCAGGGAGCTGGGATATAACAACAACACCTCATCCATGCTCAGGCACTACAGAGCTTTGCATGAGAATAAGGCGAACACTGATTGTGGAGCAAGACCAGGTGAGCCATCAAATGCCATGATAATATAGCATGCCGTAATGTTACTAAATGATATAACAATATTCTACAACTGTAATAAGTTATGTGTGTGATATTTATATTTGTGCTTTGTTTTTATTGTCTTTCCTCAGGAGCACAAGCTCCAATAGATGAAGACCTGGTTAGCATGGTGATTGAGGACTCCCAGCCATTTAGCATTGTGGAGGACAAAAGATTTAAAAGATTTGTTAAATCATTAAATCCTAGCTATGTTCTCCCCACTAAAAAGGTCATAAAAGCAGTGAAACTTTTGTTTTTACAGAATAAAATGTGAACAGGCAGGACTGAGGCTCAGTGTGTAGCTGTCCATACCCCAGCCACACCTCACCTCACAGTAAATGATCATTTCCATTTTAAGCATTTCCAAATAATCATTTTCCATACTGCCAGTATAAATATACACAGCATACTGCCATCACTACAATATACATGTTTTACACACTCCTTTTGTTGTTGACATTTACAGGCTGTGTGCAAAATGCCACACGCTTCAAATTCATGCCAACTAATATTTTTACGTCCAGTACATGTCCTACTAGAGCAAATGAAGCTTCAAGAAGCTTTGCACTGGGGTGAACCAATTGGATGAAAAGCTTCAGTGCTTCATGAAGCTTCATCTGCCCATCACTAGTCGTCACAGAGCAGCTGTATTTGTACTGACATTAGATTACACACAGGTGCACTCTATTTAGTCATTAGCACTCATCAGGCAATGTCTATGGGCAACTGACTGCACTCAGACCAAAGGGGGCTGAATAATTACGCACACCCCACTTTGCAGTTATTTATTTATAAAAAATGTTTGGAGTCATGTATGATTTTCGTTCCACTTCTCACGTGTACACCACTTTGTGTTGGTCTTTCACCTGGAATTCCAAATAAATTGATTCATGTTTGTGGCTGTAATGTGACAAAATGTGGGAAAGTTCAAGGGGGCCGAATACTTTTGTAAGCCACTGTATGTACAGAAACAGGATTGTGGCAGTATGCAGGTTGCAGGTTGAGGCTGATTTAGAATGATTCTGATTCACTGACATAAACATGGAGCTATGAAGAAAGTTAGTGCATAAGTTTAATAAACTACTACAGTGATCTTGCATGGATACTTTTTGGCCTTTTTCTTAGATAGTGAAGAGCGACAGAAGAGCAGACAGAGAGAGAGCCGGAACAACCACTTTCCCCCATTTATTCAATATATTTTTGGTTTTCTTTAACAAAAATTTGCTGTCTCTGGTCTCGTCTTTCACACCATCTGAGTTCCATAAAGAACTTTTTCTTCTGCACATCAGTCAGTTAAATTCACCCATTGCAATAAAACTAGACCTTAAATAACTTTGTGTTACATGTGGCGAGCCAGCCTGATGTGTGAATGAATGGTTTTTGTGTTATTTAATTGGGTATTGGGTATTTTCTGTGTTTTGAAAGGTCTGCGACAAGAAAAACATGAAGTTTATTAAGAAAAGTGGTGTCAATGTTGCACATTCTGTCATTGTTTTAAAAGACTTGAACTGCATAAAACTGAGATACGTGTGCTGGAACACCTAGCTGTGAAAAATTAAAAAAAGAACAAGCTAAAAAGACCAAGTCAAACAGTAACAACTGGAAACCAGCAGCTCAGAAATCCATCAAGCTGAAGAGGGAGCACTGACAAAGTCTGCTGCAGTTATAGGCTTACCTAAACAGGTGAGATTGAGGATGGTGGTAGAGGGTAATAATCCCCCAACTTAGATCCGGACTGAAAACAGTCAGGTCTGATCGACCATATGAATCTCCGTGGGGACTTTCTCTCTCGTACAGAAACAGCAGAGCCACAGTCCAGATGTTCACAGACCACAGCTGCTTTCTTCAGGGTCCAGTTATAGAAATCTACTGGTCTCCATTCTCTCACATGTTTCATCTCCAGTGTACCTCCACAGTGACTGGCTTTTCCCACCAACCTGACTTCATCAGGCTCTGAACAGGAAGCAGAGTCATCAGTAAAGAAAAAGGTCAAACTTTGCTGCTGATTCTACGTTTGTGATTCTTTATTTCTCTTTGACTCCGTTTACCTGCTGAACTGTGATTTCTTTCAGCCTGGATTCCTGAGGAGAAAATCAGAGTAGACCCATCGTTAAAAGTAACATGTTACTGTAATCCGAATACTTTTTTCAAGTAATGAGTAATGTAAGGGATTACTATTGCAAAAAAGCAATTAGATTACTGTTACTTTCCCGTAAGCACGCTGCATTACTGCATTATTAAACTGTGACTTTGTTTGTGAGAATGTCTCGTGACAATGATGTACGAGCGTGCGACACCCGTGGTAACAGATGTGTGCAGATCAACAATGGATAACATGAAGTGATGGAGAGAGTACAACCATGCAGCGTTTAAAGCTTGGAAGTACTCACATTACTTTGAGTTTAAAT
Organism: Oreochromis aureus; assembly: GCF_013358895.1. NCBI lineage: Eukaryota > Metazoa > Chordata > Actinopteri > Cichliformes > Cichlidae > Oreochromis > Oreochromis aureus. The sequence continues at coordinate 1,734,179 of NC_052955.1, read as the reverse complement.
CCGTAAAAAGTGACAAAAACATTAGTATCCACTGTACACTCTGAAAGTCATTTAGACAGTCCATCAGCTGAGTGTGAACAATCTTTTCCAGGATCTTACTCAGAAAAGGAAGCTTAGAGATTGGTCTGAAGTTTGTCATAATTGAAATGTCTGAGCCCCGTTTCTTAAGTAAAAGATGGACGTTCAGAATATGTGGTCCAAAGGTTGGAAACACCTTTTTAAGAAAATGGGAGGAATGACATCATTTGGAGAACCACACGGTTTAGCATTTGACACAAGTTTCTCTAGTTCAGGTAGAGCAATTGGTTGGAAAGAAATAAGCAAACTTGAACAGGGAACATGCACAGCCGGGTCAACAGATGATAATGAAGAATGAGAGAGTAATCCATCTGAGGTGGACGACTCAGAGGGACAGGACACATGTTGGTCAAACAGTGTTGAAAAATGTTCAGCAGTATCTGAGCCGAAGGCACAACAGCCTTAGAATAGAATAGAATAGAATAGAATAGAATAGAATAATCCTTTAATTGTCCCACAAGGGGAAATTTGGTTGTAACAGCAGCCAGAAAGACACATATACAAACAAACAGTACACAGGACACAAAACAGAAACATACACAATTTTTCTTACATATTTACATTAAGGACAATGGTTACTATAAACAGAGTACTGTACAGTTATTAAATTAAATATAAATAACTACAGATAAGAGACAAACCAGGTTGTAGTGCGAATCAGTTGATTAACTTATTGCAGTTACAGCGCAGATGTAAACATCTATGATTGTTGGGAGCAGTTCTGATTGTACAGTCTGACAGCTGCAGGGAGGAAGGACCTCATGAAACGCTCCTTCATGCATCTAGGATGCAGCAGTCTGTCACTGAAGGAGCTCTGCAGTTCAGCAACATTTCCATGCATGGGGTGGGAGACTCTGTCCATCAGAGATGTTATTTTGGCCAGAGTCCTTCTGTCTCCCACCACCTGCACTGGGTCCAGGGTGCATCCCAGAACAGAGCTGGCCTTCCTGATGAGTTTATCCAACCTCTTCCTCTCAGCTGCCGATAAACTGCTGCTCCAACATACCACACTGTAAAAATGACAGATGCCACCACAGAGTCATAGAAGGTCTTTAAAAGCTCCCTGTACTCCTAATGACCTCAGCCGCCTCAGCAGGTAGAGTCTGCTCTGACCCTTCCTGTAAAGAGCATCAGTGTTGTGGCTCCAGTCCAGTTTATTATTCAGGTGAACACCCAGGTACCTATAAGAGTTCACTATCTCAATGTCCACTCCCAGGATGTTCACCGGTGTCAGTGTGGTGGGTCTGCGTCTCCGGAAGTCCACCACCAACTCCTTGGTTTTCCCGGCGTTGATCAGCAGGTGGTTCTGCTGACACCAGTCAACAAAGTCCAGAGTCCACTGTCTGTACTCTGAGTCGTCCTCACCTGTGATGAGGCCGACTATGGCAGAGTCGTCAGAGAACTTCTGTAGGTGGCAGCGTGGGGAGTTGATGGAGAAGTCTGCAGTGTAGAGGGTGAAGAGGAACGGTGCCAGCACAGTTCCCTGTGGGGCCCCCGTACTGCAGACCAGCGTGTCAGAGACACAGCCCTGTGACCTCACATACTGTGGGTGTCCTGTGAGGTAGTCCAGTATCCACTGCGACATGTGGTGGTCCACTCCCGATAGCTCCAGCTTGTCTCTCAGAAGTCGTGGCTGGATGGTGCTGAAAGCACTGGAGAAATCAAAGAACATGATCCTCACAGTGCTTCCAGGCTTCTCCAGGTGAGTCAGAGCTCGGTGCAGGAGGTAGATGATGGCGTCCTCCACCCCAATGCCAGGCTGGTAAGCAAACTGCAGCAGATCCAATGAAGACCTCACCAGGGGGCGCAGATGGTTTAGAACCAACCTCTCGAGGGTCTTCATCAGATGTGATGTCAGGGCTACCGGCCTGTAGCTGCTGAGGTCCTTGGGATGGGAGGTCTTTGGTACCGGTACCACACAGGAGGTCTTCCACAGCTGTGGTACTTTCCCCAGTGACAGGCTCAGGTTGAACAGATATCCTAGGATGCCACACAGTTCATCTGCGCTGCATCTCAGGAGCCTGGAGCTGACGCCATCTGGACCTGCAGCCTTCCGCACCTTGATCTTGCTGGCTCGTTCCTCACTTGAAGTGCTGAAAGAGTGGATTTTGGGGAGGGGGTGTATGTTGGAGTCCACAGAAGCCGGGGGTGGGTGTGATGACTGGGAGCTGGGAGGTGTGAAGCTGAGAGGTGTGAAGTCCTGAGATGAAGGACAGGCAGTCCCTGAAGATGAAGGAGATTGCAGCAGGGGGGCGATGCTGGGGAGGGGTGGGTGGTTGATCAAACCTATTAAAATATTTATTTAGGTCATTCACCCACCCCAAGTCTCCTGCAGCCTGGGGGTTGGTTTTTGTCCTGAGATTGTCTTCAGGCTGTTCCAAACCCCTCTGATGTTGTCCTGTTGCAGCTGCTCTTCCATCTTCCTCCTGTAGTTTTCCTTTCCTTGCCTTATCTTCCATTTCAGCTTCTTCTGAACAACTCTCAGCTCCTGTTTGTCTCCAGATCTAAAGACTCTCTTCTTCTCCTTGAGGAGAGCCTTAATTTCAGGATTTATCCATGGCTTGTTGTTAGAAAAACACCGTACTTTTTGATGGGCACGGTGTTGTCCACACAGAAGTTCATGTAATCCGTAATGCAGTCTGTGATGCTGTTGAGGTCATCCTCCAGGGGCTGCAGAGGTTGTCCCACAGTAGAACGGAAACAGTCCCTCAGGGCCTCTTCAGTTTCTGCCGAGCATTTCCTTACTGTGCGTTTCACAACTGGTTCTCTGTGTACTAGAGGTTTATACACAGGCTGGAGATGAACCAGGTTGTGATCTGAGCCCCAGGGAGGGAGAGGTGATGAGCTGTATGCCTCCTTGGTGTTGGCATACAATAAGTCCAATGTTTTATTGTCTCTGGTGTGGCAGGTAACATACTGGGTGAAGGTGGGGAGAGTGGAGGACAGGGAGATGTGATTAAAGTCCCCAGAGATCAGGAAAAGGGCCTGAGGGTGCTGTGTTTGGAGTCTGCTGGTTACAGTGTGCAGGACCTCACAGGCCGCTGCAGCGCTAGCAGGGGGCGGGACATACACAGCTATCATAATCACGTGTGTAAACTCTCGCGGTAGATAGTACGGTCTCATGCTAACCGCTAGCAGCTCAATGTCCTTACAGCATAGCGTCTCTTTGATAGATAAATGCCCAGAGTTACACCATCTATCGTTCACAAACACAGCCAGACCCCCTCCTCTCTTCTTACCACTCTCTGTTGTTCTGTCGGCCCGGATCAGATGAAAACCATCCATGTTTATGTGTGAGTCCGGAGTTAGCGCAGTTAGCCACGACTCAATGAAGCACATCAGGCTGCACTCCCTGTAGCTCCTCTGATGTCGGGTAAGAGCCACCAGTTCGTCTACTTTATTGGGGAGAGATCTCACATTCCCCATAATAATAGATGGAATCGCTGGCCGGTACCTCCTAACTTTATTGCGACGCCCGATCCCGGCCCGAGTACCTTGTCTCTTCCTCCTCACCTCGCGGGGGATGTTAGCTTGCTCGGCGGTAGGCAGGGCAGCGGAGGCTCCGAGGGATCCCTGCTGTAAACAATGGGAGGTCGGACCTCCACGCACTCTCCGGACAAAGACGCCGTAAAAAATGTAAAAAAGAACACCATTGTCCATAGAATTCTGAGCTCCATTGTGGGGGACAGCTCTTGCTCTTGACGAAGGCGGTCGCACTTTTCTCCTCCTCCTCCTCTCCCTTAGCTTCCCTGCTTAGCCTCTTGTGTCCTTGTCTAATCTCGTGTTTTTTGTATTACTTTTCCCTGGAACACTCTCTCACAGTCTGTTCTCTAAAACCTGAAAGAGGAATTATGGATTTGATCAACTGGTCCCTGAATGCAATTGACACCCTTTTCTCAACGAGAAGTCTGGGCTCGGGTGAGCCTGAGTGCTGAAGATATCTACCTATTCGGAACCATGATAACAGGGTTCTTGCTGATCGGAGCTGGCTTGACCCTGGCTTATCAAAGAATTAACACTTGCTGTAGTGTTTTTTCTGTTGCTTTGACTTGGTGCAGCTTTCTATTGTTATGACTGTTTTTTTTGTTATGACCTCAACCCAGCAAGCTGGGGCCATCGCCTTCGACCACCACCAGGGGCAGATGTTTTTCCTGCTGCTTGTATTTGACGCTGACTCGTGTCACACCAACTACCATAACAGGATCCCCTGTATAAATTTCCAGCTTGATTTTGATGGGCTGCAGGCTGGGGGGCTTGGTGTCTTTCCCTGTTTCTCTGAATGTCGCTTCGTTCATGACTGTTAGGCAACATCTAGTGTCTATTTTCCCATCAATTTGCATGTCCACAGTGTAGGGGTCTACTTTTCTCAAGTGTACCACACTGCCATGCCCTAACTTGAACGGTTTTCTTTTGTGCCCTTTACTGCACTTGACACAGTTCAAAGTGAAAGAGTCGTCTTCAGAGCGATCTGTTTTGCTGTTATCTGCTTTCTCGCCCACATTGTGAATACGGTAGTATGTCGATCCCTACTTTTTCTGGTTCAGTTTAGTCTTGATTCTACAAGCTCTGGCTATGTCCCACTTTACCACAAGCATGACATTTTTCTTGTTTGTACTTACAGTCTGCCACTGTGTGTTTGGTTCCTTTGCAGCTATAACACTCTTTGCTTTCTCCTTTAAAGGTACGACTCTCCTGTTGTCCTTTGGTGAGGCTGAAACATTTTGCTGTCACCCCTGAGGTCTGCAGATCCTGTGCATTTTTATTTGCAGTCTCCATGGCTACTGCAATTGACAGAGCCTTGTCAGAAGTGAGGTCTATTTCTGACAAGAGATGTCTCTGAATTCCGTCATCCTTAATTCCGCAGACGATCCTATCCCTCAACATCTGTTGTAACGTGTTGCCATACTTACAATCCTGTGCCAGGTGACGCAGCTCCGCTACATACTCCATGACGGTTTCATTTGGCTTGCGAGAGCGGGAGTTGAATTTATACCTTTGCACAATTTCACTGGGCTTCGGGTCAAAGTGATTTTTCATCAGAAGTACCAGCTCTTGGAAGATTTTGTCTTTGGGCTTGGCTGGGCTGAGAAGGTTTCACATCAAGCTGTAGGTCGCTGCTCCAACGACACTTATTAATATCGCTCTTTGTTTTTCTACATCGTCGATCGCGTTAGCTGCGAAAAACTGCTCGAGTATTTCCGTATACTCATCCCAAGTCAGATTCTTTGGATCGAATGCTACTAGCATGCCAATTGTAGCCATTTTCCGCTTCGAGGTTACTGCTCTCTATTTCCAGCCGAAAACTTTCACATTCTTTGAAAAGCTAGCCAAACCTCCTACAGGACACTCTCTTCTTCCACCTTCTTACAAACATTAATGTAACACAGAACTGATACTGCCTCTCCTGGCATTACCATTGTACAACACTCTCATTCTATCTGCTTCTTGAGATGAATAACAGGAACTTAGGATGTAAGTTGAACAATTATGAATAATAATTGTTATGCATACCAATATATTTATATAAACAACTAATTTCTTGCGATATCACACTGCATTTATTGAACGCCATGAAAACTACAAACATAAAACACAAAGGCTTTAAGCATTTCAGTCTCTTAAAAGTAACACATGAATGGACCGAAACAGTTGACACCACAATACGTGAAAGGAGGGGCCGTTTCTGTTCTCACTTCTGGCAAATCTGACATCTGTTGGACATTTGTAGCCTTTCTGTATCTTCTGCACTTAACACAGTGGTAAATGTCTGAGGAAGCAACACTCCCACATCCTAAAATCTATATGCCATTTGCACACAATTCATTTATTGTCATCCCTCTTCCCTGGTGATGTACACGTTCATGGTAGTGTTTGACAAGTAGGGCTGACACATGGGACTCCTTGGGGAGAATTGCAGGGTGTTTTACAAAGCTGATTGAGATAATCTTCCTCCCACCCTGAGAACATCCGACTTGTCCAAAAAGGCATTTAACTGCTTTAGTCTGTTTCACTTGTGCAGAGAATTTTCTCTTTGAGATCTGATTTTCCATGTCCCTATTGCCAGTCTTGGCAGCCGGGGATCAGTCTGCCAGGGCCTCTGCTCCTGGCCGCCACCCAGCACACAATGCACCCGACCCCTATGGCGCCTCCTGCGGGTGGTAGGCCTGCGGGAGGATGGGCCCATGTCTCCTCTTCGGGCTGTGCCCGGCCAGGTCCCATGGACTAAGGCCCAGCCACCAGACGCTCGCCCTCGGGCACCCTCCCCGGGCCTGGCTCCAGGGCGGGGCCCCGGTAACCCTATCCCGGGCAGGGTAAACTGTTCCCTTGATATTCTCGTCATAAGGGTTTCTCTCAATTTACCGGTTGATCTACGTCCCTACCCTCACCTATGGCCACGAGCTGTGGGTAGTGACCGAAAGAACGAGATCGTGGATACAAGCGGCAGAAATGAGCTTCCTCCGAAGGGTGGCTGGCCTCTCCCTTAGAGATAGGGTGAGAAGTTCGGCCATCCGGGAGGGGCTCAGAGTAGAGCCGCTGCTCCTCCACATCGAAAGGAGCCAGTTGAGGTGGTTCGGGCATCTGACAAGGATGCCTCCTGGGCGCCTCCTGGGTGAGGTGTTCGGGCATGCCCCACCGGGAGGAGGCAGGGGCAGACCCAGGACACGCTGGAGAGATTATATCTCTCGGCTGGCCTGGGAACGCCTTGGTGTTCCCCCGGATAAGCTGGAGGAGGTGGCTGGGGAGAGGGAGGTCTGGGCTTCTCTGCTTAGGCTGCTGCCCCCGCGACCCGGCCTCGGATAAAGCGGATGAAGATGAATGGATGGATGGAGATCTGATTTTCTGTATTTCATCATTAAAGACATCTTTGCACTAGCTTGATGATGTATAATTCTGTGTCTTTTCTTTCTTCAAGATCTGTCACCTTGTTCGTTCTTTGTCGAACACCTTTGTAGTCTTTGATGAATTGTCTGAGCCTGGCAATAGCCTTGATAGCTCTCGACCAACTAGAGATCTTCTTTAAACGCTCTAGCACTGGATTTGCTTCCTTTGAATGCACAGTGTGCGTATAACGGACTTCAGGATCCATTTCTTCAACCTCTCCCACTATTTCCTCTTTGACCAGAAGATCTTGTTTCCCAAAAAATCGGGGCCTTTCAACCAGTTTGAATCTTTTAGCTGAGTAACATTAAACCTCTTGAGGCCTGATCTGCAGGATTTTCCTCAAAGCTGACATGCTGCCATTTCCCAGGACTTGTGCTTTGTCTTATTCGTTGAATTCGATTGGGGACAAATGTGTGAAATCTTTTAGCATCATTATTTATGTATGCTAATAAGACTTGTGAATCCGTCCAATAATATCCCTGTAGATTTTTGATGTTTAGTTCTCGTTTGAGCACATCTGCGATGCGAACTGAAGTCACGTTTAATGTCTGTTTAATGGGCGTAACTCTCACCTTACCCATGAAGAGTGCACAACTGATCTGTCCTTCTCTGCCTTTTGCTCTGAGGTATGAACATGCGCCATAACTATTGAGGCTAGCACCCGAAAAGCTGTGTACTGTACAATGTTGACATCGTCATATGAGTAGCTTCATGGGATCTTCAGAGCTGCCAGCTTGGGCAGGTCTCTTAACCATGCTTCCCATTGTGGGAGAATGTGATCTGGGAGATCCTCGTCCTAATTAACTTTGTCCTTGCACAACGTTTGGAGTATTAATATGAAGGGGGCAATGAACCCAAGGGGGTCAAAGACTGAAGCGACAATTGAGAGTACCCCTCTCCTCGTCACTGGGTTGTCTTTAACTTGGACTCTGAATTGGAATTCATCTGCTTCTATGCACCATTGTACTCCAAGTGCACGTTCAACGTGGAGCTCTCCAAGAGCCATGTCCTGGTCTTTGGTTTGAGCTCGTTCATCTTGGGGAATTGCTGCAAGCGCTTCTTTATTGTTTGACACAAATGCAGATGTAGGTTGACTGTTTTACAAAGTGCCCTTGACTCTTCTACCAACTGTATGGCTTCGACTGTTGATGTCACACTGGCCAGTCTGTCATCAACTTAAAAAATCTCAAATAGTCTTGATGCTCCTCGATGACATGGAATTGGTGGAACATCCTCTCCATGTCACACATGATGGCGATGGGGCCCTTTCTGAATCGACATAACACTCCGATCAGTGCGTTGGTAAGATCTGGTCCAGTCAGAAAGTGATTGTTAAGAGATGTCCCCTGGAAACGGGGGCCGAACAATCAAAAACCACACGTATCTTCTCAGGTTTGTGGGGGTGGTAAACCCCTTGGTGCGGTATGTACCATGCTACCGCATTATCCAGTTCTTGTTCTGAGACCTTCTCTGTGTCTCCACGGGCTATGTCATCCATGAACTTGACATAATCTTCATAGTATGTCTTATCTCTTTTCCAATTAAATCAGTTTTTGATTTTGATTTGTTTTATCTCTCATTGTTTGTTGTTTGGGAGATTCGGGTTTTGAATGGTAATGGGAGTTCATAGTGACTGGTTTTATTTTCTCTTATGCCTTTGGTCATCTTTGACATGAGCAAAATGTCTTCCTGACAGACTGGATTGTCATCTATTGCATGCTCAGAGAAATCAGATCCCAAAGCCTTTATTACATCAATTGGACCCACTTCCTTCACTTGAGTTCTGCATACAAAATGCACTTCTTGCTTGAGTTCAACTGCTTGTTGCAACGCAGGAGTAACTTCACGAACAATGATTCTGTGGCTTGTGCCAATGTCATCATTGTGTTTTGAACTTAAGACGTACAACCAACTATGCTCCAGTTGAGATCAGTTAGCTGTGCGTATGGCTGATTCTCCTCACCTGTAATAACTTCTCGTGGAAGAAGGGCTTGTTGACAGTTATAGCCAAGAAGCAGACCAACTTCAAATTCAAGCATTGGAGGTAACCTATCTGCTAGCCTTTCAAGATGAGCCCAGTTTAAAGCAGTTTCAGACGTCGGGATATGTGATCTGTTCACAAGGATGAACTCTCTTGTATAGACCGGTGGCAATGTGATTCTCTTTTCATGCTTGTATCCTCTAACTTGAAGGTTTACCAGCTTCTCACATGGTATGACTTTCGACTTGGCGGACATGGTTGATAGTCGTAGATTGGCTTTACTCTTATCTGTGTCGAGATCCTGGGCTACTTCATCCAAGATGAAGGATGTATCGCTCTGAGGATCGAAGAGGGCATATACTAGAACTTCTCTGTCTTGGTAATTTTTGGACGAAACCCATACAGGTAGAATGGAGGGTGTCAGCTTGCTTGAGGTTACTTGAGTTACTCTATTGGAGATTGCGGTTGCTGGTTCGTCTCCTTCTTTAGTGTCTCCTTCGTCCTTGTCGTGAGAGTTATCATTTGTTGCAGGCCTTATCCTTTTACGCTCTACAAACTTGTCATCGTGCAGACACGTGGGATGCTTCTTCTGACATTTTTCACACGTGTTCCTTTTATCACACTTCTTAGAATGATGTCCGCCCTTTAAACATCCAAAACACAGCCTTTCTGCTTGTACAAACTTCATACAATCTTGGATTGATTTTTCCGTGAATTTGAAGCATTTATCCAGTGTGTGACCTTTTCTTTTGCAGTAAAGGCAGGTCACAGTGACTTGAATTTGTTGTTAATGTTTTAGCTTGAATGACTTGGCTGTGTGAGTGTTTGGGTTTACTTATGTCCAAACCCTTGAGAACTTGCATTGAAGCTATGGGATCACATGCTAGGTCTGCTTCAGTGGATACAAAATCCGTAAACATGTGAAATGATGGATACTCTCCATTAAGGGTTTTTCTTATTTTCATAGCTGTGCGATTCCATCTTGTCGTCAACCAGTCTGGAAGTTTCAGCAAGAGTTTCTGAATTTTCATACAGTCAAGAACTTCTAATGTCTATATGTGTGGCATCGCAGCTTCACAACTTCTAAGGAAGTCAGCAAACTCTCTCAACTCACTTCCATCCTTGGAGCTTATTTTAGGCCAACTGTGAACTTTGTCTCTAAAGCATTTTCCTATAGTGTACAGATCTTTAAAACGCCTTTCCAGCACTTCCCAAGCTGCGTCATACACTTCATCTGTCCCCACTAGGAGAAATCCTTCAACCATTTTCTTTGCAGGTCCACCAAGGTGCTTCCTGAGATAATAGACTCTTTCGTTCTTTCAAATGTTTTTTCTTTCAATCAAGGTTTCAAATGACAACTGCCAGTCCTTGAACTTTAAAGGGTCACCAATGAACAGAGCAGGTTCTGGAGTTGGAAGACAATTAGCACTTATTGCATCTGCTAGTATGCCAACTATATCCACGTTTGGCTGTGGATGAGTTCCAGAAGCAGCAGCTTGTGTTGCTTGAGGGATAAATGGTGGACTTGATGCATTGAGTGTGGTGGCCTTAGGTTGTACACCAGGATTTTGTTGGGCTTGGTTTATGACTGTAGGAGTATGTGGAACAAATCCAGGGCTTGTGGCATTATGGGCTTGGGTTGTATTTGGAGCTTGAAAGGGAAATTGTGGTGGAGCAGGGATTGCTGAGGTTTCGCTCCCTGTTTTGGTACTGCACACTAAACTACGACTTTTTCAGAAATACTTTCAGCTTCCGCATAAACCTTTAGCTCTTGCAGCATTCAATTTTTTAACCTCTTCCAAGCGTTCAATCTTCTGCGCTGCTCCTCCATTGCTTGTTGCCTTTCCAAGTTTTCAAGTTCCAATTTTTGTAGTTGATCTGCTTCCCTTTCTTGATCCTCCATTACTGCTAATATTTTTTGACATGTAGCTGCCTCAGCCTCTGCTTCCATTGTTTTGGTTGTTGTGAGCATGACTGGTTTTATGACTTGATTTAGTACTTTCAGATCCTAAGCACGACCCAACATCTGGCCATGGCTCTTCATCACCATCTGCAAGGTCTCCTTGTAGCTTTTTCTCAGCTCTCTTGACAATGAATGAAGAAAGTGATGTACATGCATCCACTTTGCGTCTTTTGTCTGCATTAGGAGTTTGTATTTGGCATATTTGTTCATAAATGATTTGTACATCTTTGCAGGCAACATTTACATTGTTAATGAGCTCATTCAATTCACTCTCTGAAACTTCTTTTCTTAATATTACTTTGTTCAATCTTGCTTCATATCTCCATTTTTCAAAAACGACAGCGTATCTGTGTTGGAGGCCTTTAAGTTTCTTCTCTTGAAGCTCTTTACCCTTTCCAGTTAGTGTTCTTACTCTTTCGCTTTTACAAACAGTCTGTAGTTCTGTAATTTGTTCATCATGATTTTCTTCTACTTCAGTAAGTGGTACAGCCAAGGGCGTAGATTTGGTTTTGGCATTGGTGGGGACGGATGATTCAACCACCGAACCCTGCCCTGTTTCTTTCTTTTTTTTTTCCTTTTTGTCTTTGCTTCTTGATAAAAAAAGGAGAAATATACTTGCCTACATATGCTATTCTACATGCTTTTAAACCATTTAAAATCACAAGTTATAGTTTTATATGTGAATTATATAATGTTAAATTACTATTAAACAAATGACTGACTAAGTATTTTAGGCTTTAGTTTACTTCAGCCATATTCCATATAAATCAGGTATCATACAAAAATAAAAATAGCTTCAAATACAGTCATGACAATAAAAGAATATGACTTTAAGGACTTAACAACATTACTTCAGTTATATTACACCAACATCTCTGACACATTAGCACTAAGGGAACACTGAATGACCTGCTGGTTTTTGTCCATAAAACTAATCATCTAAGATTAGCACAAGTAAAAGATCTCTCAGCAAAATTATGCAACATTTTAGGCGCTATTGCCCCGATCAGCTCAGTGAGCTGGGACTTTTTATTCTAAACATACTGTTACAGCAACAGACATGGACCACTGGTGCCCCTCACAACAACTCAGTGTCCACTATGTGAAGCAGCCAAACACATGCCTTCTCCTCTCGTTAACTGAGATGAACTGCTGGCATATTTGTTTTACATCTATACTGTCCAGTCTCTCCTGGTGGACATGGCAACACGTTATTCATGGTTACATACAATTTTAGACTGATGTGGGCCAAAGCCTCGCACATACTTGCCAACCTTGAGACCTCAGAATTAGCAAGACATTCAAAAGGGCTGTTGGTGGGGGGAGTGGTATACATATACATATATATACAAAAAAACCTTGAATCTTACAGTGTTTATTTATCGGATAAAATATGTTAAATGTCACCGTTATTATTGTCCAGCCGGAAACAGGCTGGGGGTGTCTAAATTCAGAGGCTGTATCCATCTGAGGACCTTGCCTTCGTGATCTAAGTGGGCTGGGTCCTCTGAAAGCCGGCCCGGGTAGACCGGAAATGAGCGACTGTGAAATTGGACGGGAGATTTTCGGGAGGGGCACTGCAATTCGGGATTATCCCGGAAAAATCAGGAGAGTTGGCATGTATGGCGTAGCATAGCGTGTAACGTTATTATGACGGACACATTTTATGAGTGAACTTGACTTTAAGTGACTTACAGGTTTCTTTGAAAAATACTTTCTTATATCAGGTTCTTCCTTTTTGCTGCCATCCTCCGCTTCTCCTTGCCGCTGCTAAAACTAAACAGAGCTCCCTGAAAGGCACAGCCAATCACATTGGCCATATTTCTCACATGAGGTAGGACTCCAGTAGAGAACGTAATTTAACTCTTTCTGCACCGCTGGGTGAATGAGACGCTGACAGATAGTTTTTTTTCTTTCTATCTGTTTTATTTTTATTTACTCAAAGAGATCAAATTATTGGTGGGGACAATTCAATAATCGCTGGATATTGGTGGGGACATGTCCCTTCCGTCCATGCCAAATCTACCCCCTTGGGTACAGCATAGTGCTCTTCGAGATCTTAGGCAACCATCTCGTGAGTCTAGTTAAATGTCATTGAGTGTGTTTAGATTTCAAATACTTTTTAAATTTGTGACTTAAGTGTTACTTTGGCGTTACTGTTACTGTATACTTTAGCTGTAATGACATTCACTCTTGATACAGATGCACTTTTACTTAAATAACCTTGTAACGTTGTGGGACGGAGAGATTTCGCAGGTCTTTCCTCCCCACTGCTGTCAGACTCCACAATAAAGACTTTTGCACCTGATCAAACACACAAACCCACACATGTGCAATAAGACTGCTATATGTGCAATTCTTCTTCTGACGAAGTTGTATTTTTGTATTTTCCTACTCAGTTGTATATATTATTCTATTCTATTTTATTCTATTGTATATGGTATTTTATTTTATTGTATTTTATTGCTTTCCAGTGTTTTCTAATTTCTGCTACATAACTTTGCACTTTTGCTGTAACAAAACAAATTTCCCACCTGTGGGACTAATAAAGGTCATCTTATCTTATCTTATCTTATCTTATCTTAAACTTCACTCAAAGTTTGACCTTAAGCAAGCACACAGAACTCTTCCCTAAACTACAGCATCACTTTTAAATGCAGTAGAAATTAAATAAACTTTGACAAATTTGTTATAGAAACTTATTGTGGATCTTTAAACTTGACTTAAACCACTCTTATTCTACTTTTAACACTGTCCTTTGTTAATTTTCACCTTACTCCAGTTGGATAGCATCGATGCTGCTGTGCTTGGCTGCTTGTGAACGGTGAGCTTGTGTAATGGCGCCCTCTTGTGTCGCTCCACTTTACCGTCACTCTCTGCAGCTGCCGTCTTCTTAATGAGCTTCTCACCGGCACCAGCTAGGGCAAGTTTTCACTCTAACTCCGAAATGACAACACAGGCACGGCTTCTTCAAGACGGGCGCTTTGCTGCATTTATTGAAAACTACAAACATAAAACACAAAGGCTTTAAGCATTTCAGTCTCTTAAAAGTAACACATGTGCTTTAACAAAAAAAAAATTACCTCGTGGCCGCCCGCCACTTCGGAGTTCCTAGAAGAATAACTTTACAGTCTTGTGCATTCTAAATTAAAACATAAAATAATTAGAACACCATACAGTACAAATTTTCACAATATTACAATACAATTATAGCAAATACCTTGTACAGCTAGTAGACAAACCAGGCTTCTGCAAATGGCTCACTGAACTCCTTAGCCTGATTATCAAACGTGGGCCTCACAGCCTATATTATCACGCCCAAACCTCGCGATAAGAGCGGTGCAACAAAAACTTGTTTTTTGTGACAAGATAAACGCGTCTCATAAACAAGATAAAACACACCTTTACAATATGGTCCACAGAAATGTACAAGCAAGAACATTTTAACTGCTGGAACCAACTATTAACCTCCGTTATACATAAGCCATTTCTGTGACACTTACAGATGACCACAGACACAATAAAACAACATGTATGTGTTTTTCAAATTAAACTTTTATTCTGTCTGTCATAGAAAGACTCACATGTTCCTCAGTCCCTGGATAGAGGCTCTATAGCTCTCTATTTACTGTTGAGTAAAGCATCAACAGCACTGAACTCAAAGGAAAAATACTCAAAAGCACTGCTTTTCAGTTAACAATATTATAACAATAATGCGATCAACACATTTTACGACTGGAGTACACGTCTCACCGTTTACCTATTACAATGTTGCGTCTTGTCCCCACTTAGATCAGAGTGGACATACTGTGACTGAACTGACCTCGATCAGCCTTCCTAGAACAGGAAGCTCTGTCAGACGGCTCATTACGTCTCTGTCACACATAACCTGTGTCTGTGTTTGTGTCCGACTTTTACTCTACGTATGGCAACGTGTGGACACCATATTCAAAGTTATAAACTAAGATTTGTATTCAAATCTTTCCCTGAATACATCGTAATGGAAAACTGAAAAGCACAAGTTTGGATTTGGTTATAACAACATCAAAGAAAGCTTTAACGTAGACCCTGTAACCCCGATGAATCTGCCTCAGAGCAGCAAGCACCACAAAAACCATGACATCAGTAAATCCAGTTACATACGCACATCTGAAAATGGAGTCTGAATCAGAAGTTACACCCTTAGATGGGGCACAGCAGCTCATCTCCTTTAGTTCCTCTTACAGTGTTTATACGTGAGCACAGCGACCAATAAAAAAGAAGAAGAAATCTGATTAAAGCTGTGAGCAGGAAAGGAAAGGCCAGAAAAACAGCTTTAAAAAACCCACAGTTTCCTCTCTTGTGACATTCAAGATGTCTTCATACTATTGTTTGTTCATAAACGGTTTTGACACTTTTTAACCCACAGTAACAAAACAGTGCAGGTGTTTACAAGGATTTAAAATGGATACAGATCAAGTTCAATATGAAGGCTTGGAGAAAAAGTTCAGAAGTTTTATTTACAATAAACATGATGAGACGGTGACTAAAAGGCTTCAGGTAAAAGCCAGCAGGTGAGTTTGTTACTACCAGGTGTGCAGAATCCAAGAGGACCCACCGTACCTCCAGCACTGTGATGCATCATTATCAGTTTTCTCAGACTGAGCTCCTGAAAAATGTATCTTTTGAAAATTGAAAGTGCTAAATATACACATGCAGCTGTTTCTCAAACAAGGTAAAGACTCCACCCCTCACACACACACACACACACACACACACACACACACACACACACACACACACACACACACACACACACACACACACACACACACACACACACACACACACACACACACACACACACACACACACACACACACACACACACACACACACACACACACACACACACACACACACACACACACACACACACACACACACACACATACAAACACACACACACACAAACACACACACACACACACACACACACACACACACAACACACACACACACACACACACACACAAACACACACACGTCTCTCGTTTTGAGCTTCTGTCTGTATGTTTAATTAACAGTTTCTGAGTCTGTTTCTTAACTGTGATGTTTGTGTCCATACGTATCAGATCAGCCCAGCAGCAGCTGCCAAATAAGTAATAAAACAGTTAAAGCCATTTAATGTTTCAGCTGAGGTCTTATTGGATCAGACTAGTTACTTTAACTAGCAGAATTAACAACGTCCCACATGAAAGACCGGCGAGAAAAGAAATGCGCACATGCATCGGGGTGACTGCAGAGCAGGTCATCTACTAATGGGAAGGTTGGTAGTTTGATCCCTGGGTCCTCCTCCAGCATGCCAAATATCCTCGGACAAAATCCCAACCCCAAGCTCCCTCCAGCGCATCCACGAATGAGCTCAGTTTACATGCATTCAATTAGTGGTGCAGAAAATGTAGAAGATTGTTAGGTAGGTGTCAAACTCAAGGCCTGCGGGCCACATCCGGCCCGGCGTAGTGTTATAACTGACCCGTGAGATCCTTAGCTGCCTTACCAAACGACAGGCCACTCGTGATCATTCCCACGTCGATGACGTCAGATCAGTCACGCATCTGTTCATGTATTCAACCTTAATTTCAAGTCAGAACGAGCCGTTAGCGATGGCCAAGAGACAAGTTGATTCTGAAAACAGAGCCTTTCAGACCCGGTGGGAGGTTTAGTACATGCTGACTGAAACCTGTGTGTCTTACACGTGGAGCTAACGTGACTCTAATTTAGGAATATAATCTAAGATGGCACTACGACACAAAACATCAGGACAAGTTCAAAAACTCGAATGCAGATCATAAACTCGAGGGCTGAAGAGGAATCTGACGTCACCGCAGGCATTTTTCACCAAAGCAAATTCACCACAGCTGTGAAAGTTTTTTTGTGGCAGAGGAGCTAACCAAGAGCTGCATGACGAACGTGAGTCCAGACAAAAAAGACGGTGTTTGAAATCATTCAGATTCCTACATCACGACTGCTTAGATTTATGGTTATGTTAGAAGAACCTTTAGTTTTGGTCTGTTCAGTAAATGTGTATCGTGTTTGGCCCATGACCTAAGGCGTCCTTTGTGGTTTATCTGACTAATAACGCGGCTCTTTATCGTCACGTCATGCCAACCACATCCGTGGTTATCAGCAGTTCTTCTTTCTGTGTAAGAGGAGAGGGGAAGTAGTGTGGTACACATTAGACATCGAGGAGAGTTGAGGGTGAGTGTGCTCTGTGTGTGTTTGTTGCAGAAAAACATGCTTTTCCATATTTTAATGTTCAGCTGGGTTAGGGTCAGTGCACTGTGTTAATGATCACAAGGTTTCAACATCGTTTTCTTCAATAAGATACTTGAAAGTCAGCTGTCAGCTTTGAATATGCAGCTAATATTAATAGTAATCATTCTCCTCTTTGTCAAAATGATTTATTAAGTATTATATATTTTATAATTATATAATTAATTATATAATATATAATTATAATAAAGAATATTAATGTGGATGATCTCTGTCCAAACCCAGAGAAAGATGAGTGGAATGACCTCATTCAACAACAGCTCTTCGTTGTCCAATGAGACAAAAAGCTGTGATCCAGTCACCACCGTGTCCTATCTCTTCTTCATACCCATCCTTATTTTGGTGTGTCTGGTGAGTTTCAGCGACTCAGATCAGTGTACTGCTCTCAACAACTAATTAAGGTAATTTACATTTTAGAAATTTGTTCAAATTTAAGCAAAAAAGTGTCACAGTCTTAGTCTTAGATCCAAGTGTAACATAAAAGACTTCAGGAACAGCAGGAGCAGAGAGCATGGGCAGGCACAACTGTGTTACAACCAACAATAACCAAAATAGCGTGAGTGCACAGATAGGAAAGGAAATTAAGTCAGACCCTGGTCTTTTAATAGCTGTTTTACCATCAGCTGATTCAGGACTCTCATGTACTGTGGTGAATCGGATGGTTTCTTTGGGAAGCCTCTCACGAAGCCCGATGGTATCCTCCTCTGTCTCAGAAGGCTCTTCACTGTTTAGCTGACTACCGTGTTATTGGCTTACGTGTGAATTTTTTCATGACATACGGGAATAAGAGATCTCGATGGACAGTTCCCCGAGGAGCATCCTTGTTCTCAGGCTTGATGGTGTAAACTGGGAGATGTCCAGCTTGTCTTACCACCATATAAACATCTGACTCCCACTTATCAGCAAGTTTATGTTTCCCTCTGAAGCAGGCAGCACACACTGCTTTTAATTTAACAGCAGTTACACACACGTCGATCCTGTAACTCTGTTCCAGATGTGACTTCAGACATTGCACATATGGTGAATGTGACTTGCAGCCATCGTCTCTGAGGGAAAAAACAAAAGCCAGGTCAACAGGCAATCTGGGTTTATGACCGTACATTAATTCATAAGGTGTGTATCCTGTTACCCATGGACCAATGGTTTCACAAAACTGCCACTGTGATCAAACAACGTCCTATTAAAACGCTCCACATGGTTTCCTCTGGGATGTTAGGGTGTGGTACAAATGTTGTGAACATCCATGATTTTATAGTTTTTTTTATGTCATTATGGAAACATTCAGGAATCCCATAATGTACAATCGAATTATCCCACAGACTTCATGGTGAACAAAGGGGCAGCTCTTTTAGGAAGGGATCACAGGTTTTAACCTTTCTCTCAACATCTGCAGCCATCCTTGGCCAGTAACGACTTGTTCTCACTGGGTCGAGATGCCTAAGTGGCCTATATCATCATGGAGACTCTGGAGGACTCTATCTGGATGTCATTGTGTGTGTGCTGCAGCAGGAAAGTAGGACCCAAATGCAAACTCGTGGTGGGCTCAAACTCAAAGACCTCAAACAGACAAACAGAAACTAAACTGGGAAGTCTAGAAACTGAACTTGAAAGAGAACACACAGGCAAGTATGAGGGATGACGCAACGTCGAACAGGAACATACGCAGACACTAAATGCAGAAGGGGAACAGGGCAAAGAGCAAACACCTGGGAGACAAGGCTGACACTAATTACAAAGACGAGATTGGGAGGAAGCAAAACAGAATACACTGACCTTCAAAAAACAGGAAACTGAGTGGGCACAGAACTAAAACTATACTAAACACAACAGCACCAGAACAAAACCTCAGAACTAGAATACAAAATTGGAAATCAGAACACTAAAAGTCATATACAACGAAGAAATCATAGACAATAATAAAACAGAAAACACTGGGTCACTGACCCAGAACCGTGACACTCAAAAATGTTCTGGAACAACTAGTTGGCAGGTTACAAAACCTCCATCTTGTCGTGTCCGTTGGAATATTTGATTGTGTAGCTCAAGATGACCGAATTCCCTGATTAGCAAGGGAATATCATCTTCCTAACGGTGGGTGAAACCAATGTCCTCAGTCTCAAGCTGAGCTATAATTTCCCTCAAACATGGGTCAGCTCGTTGTTCTGGTCTTAGCTGCTCTACAGGCATGTGAGGAATAACTGGTAAACAATGATCTTCATTCACAAACTCATCTGATACAGCAGCTACAGACGGGGCTAAAGACCGCACCAGGGTGAAAGCACACTCCACCTGTTTTTCACTTGGACTAAAGCTGAGGAGGTGCTTCTCACACTTTTTTGTAAATCCCCAAAAAGTTGATTCTTTTCATCTGGACGTTTTCAGTGGGAGAAACGTCCAGATGAACAGAATCAACTTTTTGGGATTTACTTCAAATTCAAATTCAAATTCAAATTCAAATTTTTATTTGTCACATACACAGTCATACACAGTACGATATGCAGTGAAATGCTTACACAACTGCTCGTGACCTAAGGAAAAAGAAAAGGCTATGAATAAGATAGGAAATAAAAATTAAAAGGGTAAATTTAACTAGGAAGGAATAAAATAAAATATATATATGAATTTGTTGAAAATAAAATAACTGTACAACACAAATTAGAATGAAGGGTAAATTTAGCTGGGAAGGAATAAGATAAAATATATATGAATTAAAGTTTAAAATAAAATAACTGTACAGCAAAATACACAATACACAGTATACTTACCTGGATGATTGAGCATGCATCAAGACGTTTTTGTTTTTTGTTTTTACCTGCAGATCTTCTTAAGTCAATTTGAAGATTTTGATGGTTTGAGACAATAAAGCGCTGCTTAGCATCCTCAGCTGTTTGTCGTTGATGGCCTTGTCTTTGTGTAACTGGAGCAGGGCATCACGTCTCATCTTGTGTCCATGTTACCGCTATGTAACATGCTGTTCACCTAATCTTTTATGGTGACTTTGTAGTCTCAGTCAGTTCATTTAATTCTTATTAAATAAGCAAGATGTTAATTTGGTAATTTAAGATCCCATCAGAGTCAAGCAGAGAGGGTTCAGGGCAGGGCTAACTCCCACACGAGTGGGCAGTGTGCTTCGTGTCCTCCGGCCTAGTCAGAGATGGCACGTTGACCAGCAGATCAAACTCAGTTAGAGATCTTCATTTTTCTGTGGATGAGTGGTGTAAGGGTACCAAACTCTCGTCCTGAGCCTGCTCTCTATCTCCTCTTCAGGTGGGTTTACTTCTCAACAGCTTCACCATGAAGTTTTACTTCTGCCGAGCTCATCATCGGGTATCCAGCAGCCTGACGGTCTACCTGAAGAACCTGACGGCTGCTGACTTCCTGCTCTGTCTCAGCCTGCCCATCCGCATCACCAACTACGCCATCCCGTCCGTCACCATCCATGTGCTCTACTGCAGCATCGGGGCTTCTGCACTCTTCCTCAATATGTACGCCAGCATCCTCTTCATGGGGTACATCGCTGCCAACAGGTAGTAAACCTTTAGTGACATCAGACTGTCGGTCTCGATGGTTCTGTCACCAGAGTAATGGCCATTAACACCAATGCACGTCTTCTGCATCTTACAACAAGCATCACTGTGACCGCTTATTGAAATTCTTTATTGCATTTCTTCAGGTATCTAAAAATTGTTCATCCTTCAGGAACTCACGTCCTACAGACGGTACGAGCCGCCCACATCATCTCCGGGGTCACCTGGGTATTCCTCCTGATCCCTGCGATCGTTTACATCATCCTCTTTATCATCGCCCAGAATCTGACCTCTAACTCCACCCAGTGCGATTTCCAGGTCAGCCTGCTTGATAAAATAGTCCACGTCAGTGCAATCATCATCTTTATGTTGGTCCTTGTATCCCTGGTCTTCTTCTACTACAGCACCTCCCGCAGGGTGTTGCTGGCACAGCAGAGGCAGCTGGCCTCCTCGGGCTCCAGAAAGTTAGTGAAGTCTCGCAGGAACATTTTAGTGCTGGTCAGCATCTTCTGCGTTTGCTTCGTCCCGTATCACCTGGTTCGGCTTCTCTATACTTTTCAGTGGAACTGCTCTGTGGAGAAGATGCTATACAACCTGAAGGAAGCGACGACAATAGTGTCAGTTCTCAACATCTGTCTGGATCCGCTCGTTTACTTTTTCCTTTCTAAGGCTTTTCGGGCCCAGGTGAGGAGGAGGACGCTGTCCAGGAAGAAACGGGTCGACATCCAACAAATGAACAAGGAAAGCGAGAGCAGCGAGGAGCAGCTGAGCAGCAGCAACAAGCCTAACCAGTGAGCTACGAAGAAACATTCAGCCTTTTATAACACGCTCAGATTTGCTATTTGTTTTTAACCTCAAACACTCTTCCACCGACGTGGTGCCAGCGATCAGTGTCTGAAAGACTGATTCAAACTTTTAAAACAACACAAAGGACATTTGAATTGAGCGTTTTTATTTTAAAGGACAAATGACAGGAGATTATGTCCTTATTGCTTTTGCTTTTTATAATATAATACCTGCAGGTTTTCTAAATGTTAGTTTATAGTTTTATTTCATTTTGTTTTGCTCTTAGAAAACATTTAAAGTTTAAAGTCACGTGTGCACTGAATCCTCCCTCCAGTAATCCTGAGCTGCTTCGTCTTCATTCACTTTGAGTTCACACAGCAGCGGCTCTGTGTGTGCTGTGTCTTTTGTCTTAGTTGTATATAAAGATGTTTGTATGTCTGTGGAACATCTGAGTCTGTGCTGTCTTTAACTGTGAAAACAAACAGGAAATAGGTCAGAGTGGAAGTGTGGCCACTCTGTGTGTGTGTGTGTGTGTGTGTGTGTGTGTGTGTGTGTGTGTGTGTG